>NW_009913166.1:40134-40680 GCF_000696875.1 Nestor notabilis | reverse complement strand
GGCACCAAGGCCTAGTGATAAGGTTATTTAAGGAATATTTGTAGCTGTGGAATAAGGGAGTTAGCTTGAGAAAGACAACTCCCGGTTAGGTAACAAGAAACTCTGCAGACTTTAGAACTGATAATGCTTTTATGTGTACTGAAGGCTTAAACCTATCATGATCTGTAGTTAGGTGCGACTTAGCCAATAGGGATTGTATAGAGTTCGTGTGGACAGTTACAAAGGTTATATAAACAGCTATTAGGGCTCAATAACGTGTCAGCATTTAATCATATTGGTTTGTTGTGTTGTCTGTATCTCCCGCAACGTGATAGAGAGGGCTTACAATCAGACTGTAATTTGGGATGTGCATTCTCCAGAATCCCACAATGCCTGAGAAAGCTTGTGTTTCTTTCTTGTTAGTTGGTGGAGACATTGCTGTTATCTTGTTGATCACATCTGTGGGGATCTGGCGATGTCCATCTTGCTATTTTGTTCCCAAAAATTGAATGTCTCATGCAGGTCCCTTGACCTTACTCCTCTTTATGGCAAAACCGGCCTTCAGCA
>NW_009913166.1:38596-40036 GCF_000696875.1 Nestor notabilis | reverse complement strand
GCCCCTGTTCCAGTGCAGTCTGGACCAATCCATGGCAGATGGTAGGGCTGTGTTTCCACCCCTGGGGCAGTCGGTTCCAAGTGTACTGGACACCCCTCCAAGTAAAAGCGAACTGTGGCCTGCACTCTCCTGCCCAAAGGGGTTGAGAAAAAAGGATTGGCAATATCAGTTATGGCATACCACTTGGCTGCCTTTGACTCCAGTTCATACTGAAGTTCTAGCATGTCTGGTACGGCAGCACTCAATGGTGGTGTGACTTCATTCAGGCCACGATAGTCTACTGTTAGTCTCCACTCTCCATTCGACTTTCACAGTGGCCACATGGGGCTATTAAAGGGTGAGCGGGTCCTGCTGATCACTCCTTGGCTCTCCAGTCTACACATCTGCTTATGGATAGGAATCAGAGAGTCTCTGTTGGTGAGATATTGCCGCCGGTGCACTGTTGTGGTCGCGATTGGCACTTGTTGTTCTTTGACCTTCAGCAACCCCACAACAGAAGGATTCTCTGAGAGACCAGGTAAGCTGGACAGCCACTTAATTTCCTCTGTCTCCAAAGCGGGGTCACCAAAAGCCCATCGATACCCTTTGGGATTTTTGAAGTACTCTCTCAGTACAGTCAACTCTTGGGATCCTCCTGTCACTCCAGAAATATAAATGGGTTCCACCCCTTGATACCTTGATGGCATCAGGGTACACTGTGCACCGGTATCTACCAGAGCCTTATACTTCTGTGGGACTGATGTGCCAGGCCATCTGACCCACGCAGTCCAGTAAACTCGATTGTCCCTCTCTTCCACCTGGTTAGAGTCAGGGCCCCTCTAATAGTGATATCAAGATTGTCCACTTATGTCTGGTAGAAAGTATTCCTTATCACAGGAGCTGGAGTAAAATCAGCCCTTCCACTCTGTCTGAGAAACTGCTCAGCAGAGACTGGAGCAGCAGTTCACATGAGGATTTTCCTTGACCACTGTTCTCCTCTTCAGTTCATGTACCTGTTGCTCCAGAACTGAGGTGGGTTTTCCATCCCACACTCTCATGTCTTCTCCGTGATCCCGCAGGTAAAACCACAGGGTGCCCCGTGGTGTGTACCTTCTATATTTTCTCTCTCGAGCAGTAGGTAGTTGAGACATAGGTTGGCACACGTGGGGAGCTGGATCGATCAGATAAATTGTCTCTCAATTGTTTGAACTCCTGCGACAGTTTTTCCACAGCTGAAATGATGGAAGGGGTGAGATTGCCTTTGAACTCTCAGCGTTGACAAATCAGTTCATCCACTGTTGGTGGTGCTATGTCCTTCCAGGTCATTGATGTCAGTTGGTGGGATGGTGCACTCCATGTAAGTTTCCGCCACATGGGTCGTGTACATTCAACTTCATCTAGATCTATGGATGCATTCTCGGCACCTGGCCTACGACAGATCATCTCTAGAACGGCTGGTTT
>NW_009913166.1:0-38525 GCF_000696875.1 Nestor notabilis | reverse complement strand
CCTTGTAGGAAAACTTTTCCTTCACAGCTGCAAAAAGCCGCCTGCAAATGCTGAGGGCTCACTTCTCTTTTGCAATCGCTTTGTCAGTTCCTACTTTCCTAGCAAGTGATCCCAGCTGCTTGGCTTCCCTGCCTTCTAGTTCATGACCGTTGGCTCCATTGTCCCAGCATCGGAGCAACCAGGTGACGATGTGCTCCCCTGGAAGATGGGTGAAATCTTTTTGCATATTCTGCAGTTCGGTTGAGGTCCGGGGTCGAGAAGTCAGCTCTTCTTCTTCCTCTTCCTCTGATCTACATAGTAGTAACTCTTGTTCAGATGCTGCCCCCTGTAGTAAGTGCATTGGGACTTCATCTTTCTTCACTTCACAGGTTGCCGTTTGTGCCTCTCTTTTGCTTTTCCCGTTGCTTACAGGGGCAACTGATAATGTCATAAATTGGCTATTTGGTTTAGCTGCAGTATCTATCACTGTGGGGGGGGCAGCATTGTCTGTCTCTAGGGTTGAAGTGGCTGCAGTCTCTGTTGCCAGGGTTGGTGCAGCTGCTGTGCTTGTCAGTTGGGTAACACCAACAGCTGCCTTGTCTATTGCTGTCAGGGTTTGAGTTGCTGCTGTGCTTGTCACTGGGGTTGGTGTGGCTGCTGTGCTTGGAGTTGGAGTAGCTGAGTTGTCTGTTGCTTTGTCATCAGACCCAGAGACATTTTTTTTCCTTTTGAAGGTACTGAATAATGTTGAGCAGGGCTCTGTAGGCACAGGCCAAGCCCTAACATGTTGCCATGATTTGTCCCTCTCTGGTATATCCAGGATGACAGCACACCTCGTTTAAGTGTTTTACTGATTTTTCCATATTTTGCACTTGTTCAGTGGTGAAGTTCCAAAGCACTGGAGGGGCCCACTGGCCTAGATACTTGCCCATACTATCCCATACACTCTGCCACTCATGACTGTCCAGCCTTGGGTAAAATCTCTTGGTGGTCCTCCTGTATAGTCGTCTAACCCTAGACCAGCTTTGAACCCAATACTGCTTAACTTTCGAGATCAGATGAAATAGGGCGTTCCCAGAGTGGGATGGCCATGGGTAAAACACACTCCATACGTGTGCCAACATGCTGATCCCCTGCACAACCAGCAGGCAGGTTTCAAGGGTATTCAAAGGCCATCCAAAACCTTCAGAACTCTCAAATGCTGTTGTAAATAGCCTGTGGAGGAGCAGGGAGTGTAAAGGAATGCCTCCTTTGTAGGTTGACCCCCCCGAGGAGAAAAAAAAGATATGCAATTGCTAAAAATTATCTAAAACCTTCAGAACTCTCAGAAGCTGCTGTAAATAGGCTGGTGGGGGAGCGGGGGGTGTAAGGGAATGCCTCCTTCATGGGTTGACCCCCCGAAGAGAAAAAATCCCATATACAACATTTAAGAAATTTCATTATGTACCTCCCAAAATATAGGGGTGATGACCATGCTGGGAACGCAAGCCAGACCAGTTTCATGATCAATGAGTCTATTGTATTACAAGTCATTACTATGAAGTACAGTGAAACAATAACCTTAGCCCAGGCCCCCCAGCTGATGAACATTAGAACAGCAAATACTAGCTGTAAGTAAGGTACAACATGCTGAAACTCTGAGATCAAGTGCAACAACTCAGAGCCAATAAATCAACATTGTGATGAGTAGTAACAATGAATGCTTATCACAAATATGATTAGACACACTCTGGTCAGATCTGTTGTTATCTCAAACCTTTGTGCCCCACATTGGGCATCACAAAGAACTGTTGTGGTTTAAGCCCAGCCGGTAACTTGGAACCACGCAGCCGCTCACTCACTCCCCCACTTCTTCCTCCCCCCTCTCCTGGAGGGATGGGGAGGAGAATCGGAGGAATGTAACTCCCACGGGTTGAGATAACAGCTCTCCAGTAACTAAGGTATAATACAAAACCACTATTGCTACCATCAGTAATAATAATGATAAGGGAAATCAGCCAAATCACCACCCACCGACCGATACCCAGCCCGACCCGAGCAACGATCTGGGCCTTCCAGGCAACTCGCCCCAGTTTCTATACTGGGCATGACGTGCTGTGGTATGGAATAGCCCTTTGGCCAGTTTGGGTCAGGTGTCCTGTCTCTGCTTCCTCCCAGCTTCCCCTTCTCCCTGGCAGAGCATGAGACTGAGAAAAGTCCTTGGTCAGAGTAAACATTACTTAGCAACAACTAAAAACATCGATGTTATCAGCATTGTTCCCAGACTGAAAGTCAAAACCACAGCACTGCACCAGCTACTAAGAAGGAGAAAAAATGACTGCTGCACCTGAACCCAGGACACTGTGCAAGTAGGTTCACAAGTTAATCATTAAATATTTGGAGGAATATTAAGTCTTCAGTACTTTGTATATGAATGGAAATTAAGTCAAGATATAGAAGGTAATGAGAATTTTTTGCGTAGTTCAAAAGATTTTTGATGAGTTCTTGATAGCTATTGGTGAGAGCCTACTCTGTCTCACCATGATAAAATTTAGTCCTCTAGCAAATGTATGAATACCATTTGGCTAAAACATAATCAATGCAAATGTTCCCATATGTTAAGAAAAGATATCAATAGTCTATAACTTAGTATTTAGAAGCATTAAATATATATTTTAAGACAAATACAGTGAAAAGTAAAGAAAAAAAGGTTCTTACTGACTGTGACAAATAATGCATACCCCTATATCTTTCTTCATTTCTCCATGTTTGTGCTTCTCTTCATATGTTATCCAAAAATAGATTCTGTATCTTTTTGAAATACTCCAAACTTGCTTAAAAGGGAGCCAAGAAAAGTGATGATGCACATGCCTTTAGGGAAGGATAATAAGAATCTGTTCTGGGGTACTGGGAGAAGTTGATGTGGATACCTTAGGGAAAAATGTATGAAGGAATTAGAAATCTGAATGCTCCTAGTTTGCAGATTTAGGATGTTTTCAGTAAAAAGGACTCTATAAACTGTGTTTTCCCTTACAAGTAAAAGAAGTTCAGACATCAGTGGGATTCTGAGCCTGTAAACAGAGGTGCCAAGTATATTGCTGAGTCTAGGCTGTATGACAAATTTTACTCCTTATTCATTGAAAAGTAGAAAGTGTCTCTTTTTAAGCGTTTCTTAATTCTCAATGCCTCATCAAAAAGGGCATGCCAGTATCTGCCATAGCATACCTTAGTTCTTGGGTATGTGTCTATGGATTGGAGGTTTTTGTATATTCCCAGTTTGTATCCAGACAATGCTGTCAAAAGGCACATCTGTATATAAAAAAGAAATATCTTCAGCACCTTCCTTCCATTGTCTGCCTATAACATAGTTTTTTTTTGGGGGGATGGGGTTGTCACTTGAAATGACACAGAGTAAAAACAGGAAACTGGGAAGACTAAGTAGGAAACTTTGAAGGATGAAATGCACATGAAACACTTCTGTGGGAACAGGTGGATTAGTGTATAGTGACATAGATGTCAGCTGATGTAAAGTTGTTGTGATGATTTGTATCCTCTACCCAGATATTTCCTAACTGACTATAGGAATATACTGCTTACATTCATTCCTTGTCTTAACAAAGCTGGATGAATGGTGCTAATTCCAGCTTTCTGAACCTTCTGAACATTTGCAAGTAGGTAACTCCCCTCCAGCTATTAGTTTCTTCAAGCCATGTTATTTTTCTGAGTGGTGAATTCATTCAGAAGAGCTCCTAAATGATTGAAGATCACACATTTCAAGAAGCATGTGTCTCATCTGCCCACTCCCTCACATCAGAGGAAAAAAGAAATGGGCTTATATATAAAGATACATTAAAGAAAAAAAGAAATGTGCTACTCATACCTTTAAATATTATACCTGTAATAAGATGCACAGATAAGGTCTATTAGAGGTCTATGCATATTGTATGTAAATTAAGCTAGAACAGATATATTGGAAGAGATAAAATATTCAGCCAGTATGTGATAATTTTCTACTTTCCTCACTCCAATTTCTAATTTCTGATCCTAATTGCCTAACTCCCATTTTTCATAGCTCCAATGGCTGGCTTTTATCTCTTAGTTTCATAAAAACTTCTAAGACTTAATTCATATTTTCAGCATTTGGAAAGCCTTGAAAAAGGTAAAATATTTTATCTAGTATTTCTGATCATATGGTACTGCTGATTCTGTCTTCAGATCAGACATTCACAGAAACAAATCTTGTAACTTTTTCCCAAAGTAATATGTATTTTGTTCTCAAAATATAATGCCCAGGGCATATATATTTGCTGATCTCATAGTGGTAGCATTCAGTTCATAGTTTAAAAGAAATGGAAGTCTTTGACAGAGAAATCAGTAGTAATGAATAAATGAGAAACTACATTTTATGAAAGATTACTTTTATAAAACACACAATTTTCTTCTTGTTTCTGCATTCCTAGACTTTGAAATTTGGTACTTATAAATAAATTTGGAATCATTGTTTGAGAATAGAAAGTTAATCCAAAACTATTCAGGCATTAAATAGGTCTTCAACCTTGTTAATATTTCTACACATGCAATATTGCAAGGCTAGTGCCTAAATATATTGCAGAAATTCTGTAAAAGTTCCCAAAAATATAGGTATACCAAAGAAGGTACAAAAGAGAAAATCTGCACTGTAGCAAGACAGTTAGCTGACGTATAAAAAACTTCAAGATTTTAGAACATACAAAGAAATTCTGAGTGAAAAGTCACATGCTTGGATTTTATGACAGAAAAGAATTTGTGGAATCTTTACAAACTGAACTGCAGAATCGTTGCATGTGCTGTTTAATTTTTATTGTAGTATACTACTGTGTGGTAGGATTTGAGAATAAAAAAAAAGATACTTCAAGCAAAGTCAAAATTATCCACTCTGTTTTGCAGAGCTTGATTGATTCTTGGTGAACTTCTTTATGTGGGCCAACACAGTCAGCCTTTAGGAGTCAGGAAAGGGGAAATTAGCTTTCTCTTCTTTTTGGTATGATAATATGTGGATGAGAAAGAAGAGACTGATGGCTGATTACTTCATTTGTTTATGAGTTTTATATGTTAGTACTAGCCTTGGCTTTTGAATGTGAACTGCCATAGGAAAGAAAATGTATTTTGAGCCTACAACTGGGAGAGGCAGTGTTTTAATGCATGTTATCCTAGCTCAGGCTGCACTGTCAAAGAGCCAGCCACTTGCCAGTAAGACAGAGCCCATCTAGTTCAGCCTTTCACCGCTTTATAAGTCCTTTTGAGCCTTATAAGCATTAAAGCAAGTCTCATACTGATAATAAAGTTAAAGCAATCATCTCTTTTTGTTTGTAGATAAGGACTCAAAAACTGCCTTTTCAGTCTCTTTTCTGTGCCACACAGAGAGATTTCTTCAGCCTGCAATTTCTCTTGGTTTAAACAGTATTTATCAAATGGAAACACATGTGTACAGTAGGTAAGTAAACATGTGCAGCACTTTGAAGAAGAGCTGCTTCCCTTTTGTTTTTATGCTGGTATTCCTTAGCAGAAGTACTTTTAAAATATACATAGGAATAGAAACATGATAAAGGAGCTTAATCATTTCATCTCCCACTGAACCATAAAACAAATGAATTCTTAATCATACTGCTCTATGCTTACTTATAGTCCCTACTGAGGAAAAGATGGAACAGCCTGCATTTGGACAGTGCTGTATTATTCCTAATTACTGTTTACATATACTGTGATTGTAAAATCCCTTTGGGAATAAAAAAAAAAAAAAAAAAATAAAATCTAAGTAAATCTCCAAAGAAGAGTGAACTCCATCCTGACAGACTTTGACATATTTAACTTAAACTCTGCAAACCACTCATGTTTGACAAAGTTTGTTTTGGGTTTTTTAGCAGTGTGATGTGTATGACTATTTTAGAGCTTTTCCCACAATTTATGGTGATGCTTGAGATACTATGCTTTTGTTTTTCCCTGACTTTCCCTCCAGCATATGTTCTTTCCTTTCTTCCCCTCCTGAACCATGGGTTATTTTTAGAACTTCATCGTGAACACCAAGCACCAAGATCCAGTCAAAATATGATTAAACTATGTAATTAACAAGGATAAACAATTTCTCCTGTATTAACCTTAAATATGAGGGACCGGTTCCTCAGATATTTCAAGTGACTAACCTCCACTGAAATGAACTACAGGGATTAAATTATTACCATATGTATGAATTAACAATGAGTGTTAATCATCATTTCATTATTCACTTCAAATAGTGGTTGAATGATACTTTGTAAATTTAGCAGTGTCTACTTCTTTTTGGACACTCCATCTCTAATCCCTCTTGCTCCAAACCTTAGTCTTCCTTACAAGCTTTGGAAAATCCTATCTTGTGCAGTTAGATAGAAAGTCAAGAGTGATTTGAAGGAAGATGGATTGGATATTATATTATACCAATTTTGTCCCAACAGGTAAAGAGTCAGCCTAATTTATTTAAGACAGTAGAATTTTTTCCAGCATGGCAATTGTAATACATTTTTTATGTACTAAAATCAAAGGAGCCCTAACTAACACTCTGCTGCAGGAAATGAGTATTCCTTTTGCAGAATTTATTTATGCATCGTGTAAGGTGAAAAATGGAAAGGATTATCTAATTTTCTCTGGTACACTTTGGAAGTCAACGAATAGTCACATCTACTTAGTACCACTTTCTGAGCTCCTTAGTCAGTTTTAATTTAGTCAAAGGTACAACTGGGTTAGCGCTTATTTGAGTTAAGACTGCAGGTGGGGATATCTGACAGAACACAGATGAGTTGCAGGATTTTGCAGCTTTCTCCACTCATATTGAACTACACAACTAAGTTTACTCTTACACTACTCTGATTATGACATATGATAAAACCAGAGACTGAACCTGAACAAGGACCAAGACAGTGAACAAAATGCTCTTCTATAAATGTAGCCACACTCACAAAACCACAGAAGACAATTTAACACTTTTTTTTAATAAGCATTCAGAAAATTGATTTTAACAATGTCATTAAAATAACATTTTTCCCATTATAATCTCAGATTCCATGGGATAGAGGTACCTCTGTGCTATTGCTATACTGATAAAAATTCTTAAATGTAAATAAAGCTTATATGAAACCAATAATGTACCTTGTCTTTTTTGTTGCCATGTACATATATGCATACAATGAGATGTTTTTGGTAACAACTGAGTGAGTCAGGCAGAAAATAACCTTTAGGAATCAATTTATAATAGGAAAGCCTAATACAGTAGTGGATATTACTCTAGGTATATATCATCAGCTTTGTGAAACAGAAGTTGGAATAAAACCACAAAGTATTTCAGAAACTCACCATGTACATTTGAGACATCTTTCTATTTTGGATAATTTCTATTCTGATGTCATCTTTGATTATTTCTGTTCCTTGATTTTATGCTGTCTGCAGTTTCCAGTGATTTGATTCTTAAGTCAAATGTCTCTTCAAGCCAGAATTCTGTATTGCCTGAAAAAATTAAGGCAATATTATTTAGATTGTGAAATAGCTATTTAGTTTTTCCTGACCTGATAGCACCAGCCTCTTCAACAACAATGCTTTTTCGTATTTGCCATACTGCATCCTCAGCTTCTTTCTGTTTTAGGGAATTCAGTGTCCCAGAACTTGCAATAAACAACAGAAACCTGTGAAAGGTTGTTTTTTGGTTTTTTAAGAATTTATATCTAACTAACAGTATACAGGAGGTCTGGAATTCAATAATAAAACAAATTTCTTATCTATCAAATTAATTAAAAAGCCCATGTCTACATGACTGGTACCCATTTATGGGAACTCAAATGTCTTTCTGTGAAGCATTTTAATAGGGAGATTGTTTCATGGCCTATCTTGCTGAAGTCATATTAGATGTTGTCTGTTCTCTTGGTGTCTCTCCAGTCTCTGAAACACATAAAGAATTTCTTATGCCAAACAAATAGTTTATTAAGCTAATATTTTTAGTGTGAAGTAGTGGCTTGTACCACGAAAGATGCTCAGCATAATCTGATCAGCCAGTCTACAGATCAGAATTGTTAACTTAGAATTTATCTTGTGATGAAGCAGAAAGAAAAAGTACATAATTTTCAAACCCCATAAACATGTAATGTCAGCCAAGCTCTTTGATTCAGACACACGCTGATGTCTGGTTTTTCTCAGAGAATTTTATGTAGATGGATTAGTAATTACAGCATTGTGATATCCAGTTTTTTTCTCTACTGTCTGAAATTCCTATTTAATAATAAAAGCTAATATTAAGATCTGATTTAAATTTGTGTAATTCTGTCTTAATAGGTGTTGCTAATGTCAGTCTGAACATATTCTTTGCCTGATAAGAACAAGCGAATCATAATTTCATAGTAAATACAAATAGTACATCATTCAGAAAATATTCTGAATAAGAAAAAGAAAATTAAAATATTAATATATAATAATAAACATATAATTCTCTTCCCAATTATTCTGTTACAGGAATGATCTGCCAAGGTCATATTCCAACACTACCAGTTCAAGGATATGCATGTACCCTATGCAGCTACCTGCAGGCTGGAAGCCTCAAAAAAACAGTAATACCCACAGCTCTGTGCAAAGCAGGGATTAATAGGTCTATTGGATATATGAATAGTAACATCTGATAACAAGCTATATTCTCATATGTGTAGTGGGTAAGTTTTACATATTTAAAGGAGTGACAAATAAATGAGTGCCACAAAGGAATTCAGTGTTGGAGGCTGCCCCTGTTCTATCTCACAGAGCTTTGATTCAGATGCTACCACTACTTGGCAATATAAGCCTCCAAGATTTAGGACCCTCTCAGGGACTGAAACTGTTTTCTTAAAATGCTACTTATCTTTCCAGCATCTCACTCTTTGTGTCTGGGGCACTTACTTCTATCTTAGGTCTGGTGGTTTTCTGGGTAGCAGTTATCCTGCATTGCTTTTGGTCTTCTGCATGAAAAGAATTAACATACTTGCTAAAGCCATAAAGTGTTTCCTGGTTCTTGTGGTGAGCTCTTTTCAAATTAGACTCTTTCCTCATACAGATACCATACAGTCTTGGAGCTACTACATTTTAATTGCAGTTTCATTTTAGGTATGAGCAAATTCCCAACTCACTGACACCATGGTTTTTATGAGATTATCTGTGTTGTTGACTTGTCCAGATTGCCCTTTTTGAGCTATGGAGCATACACACAGGTTGAACGCATAGAGGCATCAAAGAGAACCAGTGAGTGAGTATAGTTTTGTGCAGTTATGTTTATCACTGGGATGTTTTTGGTGGATGCCAAAAAGCTCTTTCCAGATCAATTCTGCTATAGAGGAAGTTATTCCCAACTATTGAGATGTACCATTTATTAAACAGGACAGACAGATAGAGTAGTGCAGTGGTCTTTATTTTTCATTTTTCTAATGCAGAAAACATCTATATCCCAGCTCCTGTGGTGGAGTTTCTAATTGACACGTTTGACTGTACTATGAATGATGGGCCTCATCAATCTTTTGAAAGGATGTCATGTATTCTTTTGGAAGGTATTGACTTCAGTAGGATTGGAATTTCACCTAAGATTTTATAAGTTTGTCAATATTTATATCTCAAACAAATTTTTTTAAAAGAAGTTTCTGTAACCTAGGAATTATTTACATCCTAGAAAAAAATAAAAAAAAAAACAACAACAACATTTTAAACATATTTTTATTTTAAACTGAAATATGAAGTTGCTTTGATATGTTCACATAAAACTAGTAAGAATTTATACAGAATTCTTTTAAAATTCAATAGTAAAGGCATGCTACTTAGAAGATTTTTATTCCAATTAAAACTCTGCATTTAATACAGAAAAAAATATTTGCGGGGAAAAAAAATAAAGTAAAATCTGTGTTTGTGGTAAATTTCCACAGGAAAATATTACAAAGCATATCATCAAGTACACTTGTTTGTATAATGATGATTGATGAGCCAAAGATAAGAAAAACTAGAGTATGTCCTGGACTTAACTTTCTTGTCTATACCACTAAATTGTTTATTTATCTTCTGTCCTGGGTTTATTTTGATGACAAATTGATTTTCCCTTGTAAATGGCCTATTAATGTCTGGCGTTTTAGATGGAATGAAAATTTCTTTCCTTACTACAGAATAATCTCTTCTTCCTCTACTTGAAAGCAGTAGGCAAAAGCAGGTATGCTCATATTTGTCATACAGATTACATTACTCACAAAGATCAGTACAGGCAAAAGTATGCTGTTCTGTTTGGGCTTTTTTTCCCAAATTGCCATATCCCAGTCTCAGTTTTAATGATGAGAAAATTGCATTCTGTACTTTTGGAAAATGCAACTGAAGGTAAAATTAATCGGACACATACAGAATGATGCCACTAGCTTTGTAATGAAGCTCTAGGAAAAAGCATGTAAAACCTGAAAATAATAGAAAGGTGTAATAAGGTATGTAGTTCATTTCTATGTGCAAACTGTAAATCAGTACAACCGACTATGTGCAAACTGTAAGTCAGAAATCTTAATGAAATATTTTAGGGTTTGGTTCCTTTGATGAACATAACATTTTCTTATACTCATTCAAAAAATCTTAACATTTTAAAAGACTTATGGTATGTATTTTTATGCTTTCTTTTTTTTGTTTTCTTCATAAGAACAGTACTAAAGTATGCTCTGCCATTATGACATGAGGATAATCTCAAGAAGGAAATCGGTCATACAAAGTGTTAATAAAAGAATGAGTTTAACATCTGCACAGATACATATCAGCCTGTTAAGAATTTACACAAACTATGTTAATCCTGCGGACAATTCCTTTCCCAAGGATATTAATAATTTATTTCTGTGTTGTATTAAAAAAAAAAGTCATTAACAAGTGTAACTTGCTTATTTTCTTCAGCATTATGTGTCCTGAAGCACTTCTACTTTTTTAGATAGCTCAGTTGTCGCAAATTCCATTTCACTGATATAGTCTCAGGGTTTCAGTGTGGGAAATCAATGGTAAATGGATACACTTTAGACAATGGACTTATCATCAGTGCCAATATTTAAAAGGTCTTTTTCTACTTTTGAAATAAAGTCTAGAATTCAGATAGCTTCCCTACAGGATATGATGTTTAATAAATGAAACACAATGATATTAAAGTCTCCCTACAGAAAATTAATACAAGCTACACATTGGGTTAACAAATAAAAGAACCGCATGTAAAATAATTTAAAAATATTTTTTAAATATTTTTATCTTGATGCCTTTTGAATGAAACACTAAAAGACTTGCCAAACTTGCTAGAAGTTGATATTATTTGTGTTTAGTACCATCTTTTCTATTGACTCCATTGGAGGAAGTCCACGCTTGCAGGATGAATACTTTCAATAGATGAAAACACAGAATATCAAAATGTACTTTCCTCATTTGGTTACCTAGTGTGATGATGAAACTAATGCATCAGGCATGTAGGTGCAAACACCAGGCAGTCTTGTCCTAGTTAAACTACATTCTTTATATGGGCAAAAAAGAACCCCTTGTAAACAGACGACTTCATGTTTTCCAGAAGCAAGAATGTTCATGAAAAAGAAATTTGAGAGCAAGGCCAGGATTATGTGAATGAGTTCATGTGAAATGTTAGCAAGTACATGATAATGTGCATACCTAAGCAATATTACTTCATTCTGAGAATCTGCTCTGGTGAGACCACACCTGGAGTACTGCATCTAGCTCTGGAGTCCTTGGCACAGAAAGACATGGACCTGTTGGAGAGGGTCCAGAGGAAGTCTACAAAAATGATCAGAGGGCTGGAGCACCTCTCCTCTAAGGAAAGGTGAGAGAGTTGGAGTTGTTCAGCCTGGAGAAGAGAAGGGGAAACCTTATTACAGCCTTTAAATACTTAAAGGAGGCCTATAAGGAAGATGGAGACAGACTTTTTAGTAGGGTCTGTAGTGATAAGGCAAGGGGTAATGGTTTAAAAGTAAAAAAGGGTAGATTCAGACTAAATATAAGGAAGAATAATTTTTTTTTAAATGAGGGTGGTGAAACACTGAAAGAGGTTGCCCAGAGAGGTGGTAGATACCCCATCTCTGGACACATTCAAGGTCAGGTTGGACAGGGCTCTGAGCAACCTGATCTAGTTGAAGATGTCCCTGCTTATTGCAAGGGGAGATGGACTAGATGACCTTTAAAAATCCCTTCCAACCCAAGCCATTCTATGATTCTTGCAAATCCTCCCACCTTAAAAAGAGAAAAAGGGGATGAGGAAGGCAATCTTCAAAAACAAAACAAAGATCAAAATCTATTATAAGCCATATAAAGAAAATTAATTGACATCAATAATAAAATTCTGTTAAGCCTTCTTTTTTTTGATTCTTAGACATTTTCTCTTTTGCATTTATTTTATCTCTAGGATAAAGAAAATCTTTATAAGGGGAAATCATAAGTATTATGGATGAATAAACGTTGAAATAAATGAATAAGCATAAGAAAGACATTAGAAATAAAGAGGTTAGTATACTAATACAGGGGCCAAAATTCATGTCTTCTAACATAAGCTTGAAACAAGAATTGCCAAGTGGCAGGTTGAGTTAGATCTTGGAAGGAAAGTTAAGAGAAAAAATAAGAATATTTTAATAAAAAAGTGGTTACAATATGTGGGTTTGAGTCAATAAAGATAGAAATATGACTGAAAACCAACATTAGTAGTTTGTCTCAGTTTTTTGCTAAGGAAGTTCAAGAAGTTATATAACACAGGCTGGAAGGAACTGAAAGAGGTTACCTACCTAATCCATAGTAAGATCAGCAATAATTACATCTGGGTCATTGTTGATGTGCAACTGTGTGCCCTTTTATTAAAAAAAAAAAACCAACAAAACAAGCAACCAAAAAGTTCTCTATGATGATAGAAATTCCATGATCCTTTCATGAAAACTCATTAAAGTCATTAAAAACTCCTACAACATGACTGTCTTGATGTATTTTTAGCCAATTACTTCATCCCCTATCTACAGCAAACTGGGGGAATAATTTCTTCTCATTCTGGATCTGCTTGATATATGAAGTATTCATAATAGTTATATTTTAGATCTATGAAGGATTTTATCATGTACCCTTCCAGTTTTAATTCTGTTGAATTATTTTCCCAATTATTTTTACTTTTATTAAAGTGAATTTTACCATCTCCTTGTAAGATCACAGTGAAGTGCTCTTGGAAATGATGCACATCTTTCTTACTGAGACTGCTTAAATTGAACCCAGCAGTCCTGCTGTACATGCTTCCAGCACTGTTGATTTGCAAGAACTCTATTGCTACTCACATTCTGGGCCTAAAAATTAGTGCATATGTCCTTACGTGCCTATCAACATGTCCCCTTTTTTCGCCTCTCTATTCTGAGCAAAATGTGCCTTTCTTTCTTAATATTCCTGCCACAGAAGTTTACCATGATTTTTAAATTGATAAGTAGTAGTTTTGATTATCTTATTCCATGTTCGTTTAGCACTGTGTTCTACATAGAAACACAGGAAGGATGAGATTGACAATGAGGCCATTACCACATTTGGGGGAAATTCTACAATAAAAAGAGCTAAAAATGGTTCAAATCCTTGGTTCTGGCTAATCTTCACAGAAAATTGAAAATATGCAATGCCTGAAGCAGAGATCCAGCAGCAAGAACTGACTATGTAAAGGATGGCATCTTATCAGTGGAGGCTACCATTGTATGTATGCTCCAAAAAGAAAAAAGAACAGCTTAAGAAACAGAAATTCTTAAATTTGACATCAAGCATATGTAGTTAAACAAACAAATTCCCATGGGTTATTTTAAATATAGAGTTGAACTGAAAATAGGGAAAAAAGCAAAATGCCTATTATTATAGTTGCTTATAACGACAATGCCATTGGGGCAGAAAGTGTCTTGCTAGCTTCAACTTTATTAATAGGGGTGAGAAAGTGGCACCACATGTAAAATGATAGAAACACAAAAGGTGTTTAAAACCAAACAAAAAAGATGGTTAATTTTATAAATATTATGGAAGAGAAAAATTAACTTAGATGAATATTGAACTGAAGACAGTGTGCATGGATACTGGTAGAAGCAAAGTTTAATTAGGTGTTGTAATACTTACTCTTAAAAGTCAATGTAATAGGAATACATTATTAATGTGCAAGCTCTTCAGAAATTTATTCAGAGTTTTTGCTTTTAAATTTTTCAAATCATCCTTGCATGTGGAGAAAATGTATTCATCTCATGAAATTAAATCCAGTAAAGGAAAAAAAGCACATTTACTATTGCCCCAGTTAATTGTGTCTCTATGAATAAGATATTTTTAGACATACGTGTAAGCATCTGTAGGCATCATATTTTGCACTGAATAAATGTTGGGTTTTTTGATTTATAGAGGTGATTATTGCCTTCTTCATCACCACTATGCTCTTATGAGCAAAATTGTTTTGTTCTTTCTGTGATTGGCTTTGATTTCCTGCTTGTAAGCATTCAAACAGTACAGTTAAGACTCAGTCTGTGACACTTGTAATTTCTTTTAATTTTTAATCCTAGAGAATGTTTAACTCACAGATAGTCTCCTGAAAACATAATTCTGTTTTGCAAGATATGATTGCATTTATCAAAGTGAAAATTAAGAAAATCTTTTCCTAAAACAATAAAATTGGTAAACTGAGAGTATCTTACAAAGGATGGTAGTAAAAAATACACTGTGGGTTTTTTTTTAATACTTGTCAGAAAGTGCATCTGGAGTGCCAGTGGTTAGAAAATTAATCATAATGGAGAAGATCATAAGCTAAGGTGGAGTTTGACAACTCTAGCAGAGCCAGGAGTATATGCACAAATCCAGTATATTTTTATTAAATATATCCTATTTATCATAGAATAATAGAACAGTTAGTGTTGGAAGGAACTTTAAAGATCATCTGAGGTTCCAAACTCCTGACATTAGACCAGGTTGCTCAAAACCCCATCCAGCCTGGCCTTAAACACTTCCAGGGATGGGGCAGTCACAGTTTTTCTAGGCAACCTGTGTCAGTGTCTCACCAGCTCACCAGTCTCATAGTGAAGAATTTTTTCCTAATATCTATTCTAAATCTCTCTTCCACCACCTTAAAGCCATTCCCCCTTGTCCTGTTCCTACAGGTGCTTTTAAAAATGTTCCTCTCCAGCTTTCTTGTAGGCCCCCTTCAGGTACTGGAAGGCTGCTACAGGGTCTCCTCAGAGCCTTCTCTTCTCCAGGCTTAACCCCAGCTCTCTCAGCCTGTCTTCATAGGAGAGGTGCTCCAGCCTTCTGATCATATATTTGTCTATATAAGAAAAAAAAAAAAAACCAACCCAGAAAAAAGAAAGGCAGAGTTGATTGCAGTTTCTACTAGCTAAGAGTCTGTGCTCATTCTTTTTCTTCTTAGACATGTAAAATTCAGTTTTTTCAGCTAACTATACTATTTTCTTGTGAAATCCGCTTCTATTCTTTGAATAGCATTTCTCATTTCAACTTTAGTAACTTCTTGAAAGGCATATGCTATGACTTTTGTATGAAGAAAGCTGAACAAACACAGACTAGAAACAGGGAGGTAATTTTAAATAGCTTCTCAGCATAATGAATGGTTTAAGTGTAATCTGATGATTCTTCAGAGGGCATAGGTTCCTTCATTTTCTAAATGTAGTTGATGCAATAGACTCGCTTAACCATCAAGCAATTCAGAATTGTTTGAAATAAAGAATAGTCTACTTAAAATTTATTTTGGTTCAAACAAATGCCTCCACAAATTTATCTGGAGGTGACAAGGCTGTGCATGTTTTCTTAATTTGGAGATGGCATCAAAGTGGGGGAACAGTCAATATGATGGATGGCATGACTGCCGTCCAGAGCATGGAGGAGTGGGACTGCATGACCTCAAAAAATTCCACACAGGCAAGTGCTGAGTCTGATCTCAGGAAGGGAAGAGCTCCTGTAACAGAATGGGCTGGGGATGGGTGGGCCAAAGAGTAGATGTACAGGAAAAGCCCTGGGGTGGTAGTGGGCAGTGAGTTGAATGTATGCCCATGGTGTGCCTGGGCAGCAAAGGTGCCCAGCGGCTCCTGGGCTGTATGCACCTGGACTGAGTTCATAGATGAAAGGAAGAGATTATATTTCTCTATGTAGCACTCATCAGACCTCATGTAGATACTGCATCCAACTTCAGGCCCCTAACAGGGGAAAGCCATGAGTAAAGTGGAGCTACTTCAGCAAGGGGGCCCTGAGGCAGCTGAGGCTGGAGCATTTGTCCTTCCAGCCTGATTATCTTCTAGTCCTATGAAGAGAAATAAGGGGAAAAAATAGAAGTTCAAGGAAAGCTTTGAAAAATAAATTAATTGATGGAAGTAACACCAAATAATTGTTCTTGTCTCGTGGGTTTGCCTGGACAGTTGCTATATGCCAGTATCTGATATAACTTTTATGTTAGGTTATTACTGTTTAAAGAAGTGGTAAGCATACATAAACTGAGACACTTCACAATGCCTTCACATATTTAAATAACACATATATATTTAGGAATTAAATATTTCATTAAAAATAATAACATGTCCCTCTGTTTATCCTCTGCTTTCTTTTCTGGTTATTTGACTGTCAGAAGATAATCTGTTGCATGTTTAAATCTATTTCTGTAGTATTTCATCTCATTGTTTCACTTTTTCTGTAAGGTAAATACTAATCTAGTTTGAAGTCACTGGCAGATTTTCATCTGTACCACAACCTAGCTGCGTAATAACCCACTTTCCATGTTCCCTTTTGTTTATCATCTGGGAAAGCAAACAAGTAAATACAAATACCATGAAAGATCTGCCTATCAAACCTTAATTTTCTGACATGTCCTTTTAAACCCTCGTTTGTGCTTTTTCCTTCTGACCGGTCTGAAATAGTTGTGCATTATTCCAGTGCTGAAGCCTTATTTAGCAGATTTAAAACTTCAGTGTAAGATTCATATTTGTCACTTCTGGATAAGGAAGTAATAAATCTTATATACATACTTCTTGAGATCTTCAATCTAGTTTCCATTGTTTATTAGAGGTGACGTTTTTGGAATTGCAAATGTTTATTACAGGCCTATTTTTGTCATCTCTTAATCCGAAAAGAACCATCTTGAGATTTTTTCAGCCAAGATTATTTTTCACAGCCAAATCTTCCATAACAGCTTCACCACCTACCATAAACAACACTAAAATACGATTTCCTTTGCTTATTTTAAAGTATCATAGAAAATAAGAAAAAAAAAAAAACAACTATCATATCTTATCTCGAAATATCTGGACAATGGAACTAGAAATAGTGAAGCCTGAATTTACTTTTTTCTTTTTTTTTGAGGATGATATTTCACTTCAGATTCAGTTCATTGCTTCAGTTATCATATATCCCAGTGACTAACCTGACAGAAGTGCAATGCAGCTACTTTATCATAATTACCTGATGCTTTTTGAGATGCTTTGGAATACCCTGTTTGAGTTTTATCTTCTATTTCAGAAGTCTTTAGGACTTGGGAATTATTTGTCATCCTTTTTTAGATATTTCAGATATGTTCGGGCATCACAAATAGCACTAAATGCATGCATTTAGGAAAACACTTCCCATCTCTGAGCTCTACTGAGGATAATGGGAGAACCTAACCCACACAATGATATTTTATTCAAATATATAAACAGAATATAAGCTGAAATAACTGATTTTGTCAAAAGTAAAAGAAAAATTTGTCTTCAGTAAGATAGAAGATCTTCTTTTGGAATAAAGAAGACCTAACCTATCTCGCCTTCAGGAAGAGTAGGTGATCTCGTAACAGCTGGCAATTTTGTAGTTAAACTAGGAAAGACAGAGAAATAATAATAGATGGAAACATTTTGTTCTGAGGTTAAAGTTCTTGGCAGAATCATGGGTTTTGAGGACTTTGAAAAGAGTTTCTGGTATTCTGGCATTAGGACCAATTTTATTTATTGCTTTCTTCAATGACCTTGGGGCAAAAAAAAAAAAAACCAACCCACAAAAAGAAAAACAAAATTTCTCCTGATGATACCACCTGTGATACATTTTGTTATTAAATTTGTCCCCCATCCTATTAGATATGATATGAAGACAATTAAGTCTTTTTATGCATAAGATCATGAATATATTGGGTTTACAGGGGCGATTTCTGATATTATGTGGGAACTTTCTGGGTGGAAACAAATGCCTTAGGAGTGCAAATTGTCTCAGAGTGACTGAGCCACCATTGTACACTGATGACAGTCATCCTATGCCATCCCTGGAAAAGTAGTTAGAAAATGAATGCTACTGTTGTCACAGTAAAAGGTAGTAGAAAGTCTGTATTTTATAGCTCTCTATTCACCTTAATTTGAGAAAGATACATTCAAAATCAAAGTGGCACTGAAGGAGGCTTAAAACAATGCAGGTACTGAGGAATTTTTGTAAAAAAAGCACTTTGTAGAAATGACACTTATTATCCCAGAGCCTGGGCTTGTGTTTAGCATTCTGTCCTGGGCCAATTAGTAGTTGATACTGCTATAAAGATACAGGTAATTCTGCCTGGTAAAGAAAAGATATGTCTTGAAATATCTTGGTTTGTTTAGCCCAGCAAAGATCTAAAAAAGGACGATAAGCTGTATTTGACTATGTGTTTAACAACGATAAAAAGTCATTTAGCACACATGTATTATTGATAGAGGAATACATGAAACAAGCTTGTCAGGAACACTTTTAATCCGGAAATTTAAAGGATGTGTGACCAACAGGATTGTAAAGTTCTAAACATCTTCCCTATGGTGTCATGTAGGTGATAGGAAGGCAGAAAGGCAAACCACCTATGAAGTTTTAGGATAAAATCTCCTGAGTTTTGAAAACAGGAATATTTAATTCAATCAGCTGGTTGATGCATCTGGTAATCTAGAAAGTTTCTTCTATTTTTTAAATTACTCAATGGCTTAGTAATTGCATCTGATCAATTTAGGTAAAGCGGGGGGTGTGTGGTTGTGTTTTCCTTCCCTGAACTTGTGCTTCATGAAGTATCCTAAATTTGAATTATTGTTTACATAAACTCAATTTGTCTTTCCTTACACAGAGAAAGAAAAAGCTGCAAAATCTCTGGTGTCAGGTAATTATGTAATTTCATTAAACAAATGCAATTGTCCAAAGTAATCTTATTAAAAAAACTCATATTTTTTCCCATAAGGCAATTTCACATATTGTCATTCCACAGTAATGAATCCTTTTTTCAGAGACTGTTACAATGATATACAGTTTCCCAAATAGAAAATCAAGATGCACATTAAAAAATATTTGCCAATTAAAGGAATGGACTGAATTCTTTATAAGGTGGAAGTAAGGTTAAGGGGATTGTATGTGTCTTTAATTAAAATACCTTTTCTTTTGCTCTGGAACTACAGATCCTAAACTACCCTATAAAGCTCAATTGTCTGGATACTGTCTGGAGGTAAAAGCACTTGTACAGATAAAGCAATGTCCTTAACATTCAGCTTCACAACAATCATGTCTTGTCAATGTAGCTTATCTTCTTTTTGTCTATATGAAGACCTATTTTCAGAGACAACTATTGGTATTTAAGAGGAAAACCTCCACCTTGAAGAAAGAACTATACACTTAATATGAAAGATTAAATCCTTAAGGTTAAGACAGGAAGATGCTCAAAGGCCCAGCAGCAAGTTCATCTTTCCAAGTCAGCATTCTTTCACAGTTTTCGCATATTTATTAAGAAAGTCCCAAATTGGCAAAGTCTGTATTTCTACTAGAAAAAGTCCAGAGGAGGGCCACGAGGATGATAAGAGGGGTGGAGCACCTCCCATACGAAAACAGGCTGAGAAACTTGGGGCTGTTCAGCCTGGAGAAGAGAAGGCTGCGTGGAGACCTCATAGCAGCCTTCCAGTATCTGCAGGGGGCCTACCAGGATGCTGAGAAGGACTCTTCATTAGGGACTGTAGTGGTAGGACAAGGGGGAATGGGGTCAAACTTAAACCTCGGAAGGTCAGGTTAGATGTAAGGAACAAGTTCTTTACTGTGAGGGTGGTGAGGCACTGGAATGAGTTGCCCAAGGAAATTGTGAGTGCTCTGTCCCTGGCAGTGTTCAAAGCCAGATTGGACCAAGTCTTGGGCGACATAGTGTAGGGTGAGGTGTCCCTGCCCATGGCAGGGGAGTTTGAACTAGATGATCTTAAGGTCCTTTCCAACCCTAACTATTCTATAATTCTACTCTGTGATAATGGTGCAAACAATGGCAGAGGGTAACAGTACTTTCTGCAAGACAAACACAGCATTTTTCGTGAAAAATAAAATGTACATTCTGCACAGGAAAATGCTTTTTGTTTAACATACAGATTTAATTAAAACACCACTAGCAATTTTTAACATTGATCATAAATGCATCTAACAGTTGGTTTATAGAACATGAAATGACTCATTAAAATGAGCAAGATGTACCTGCAAGTCTGTTAATGGCAAGTTTTTTGATTATTACCCTGTTTCCTGTTACTTCTTTATTTTTAGCAGCACTGAGGATGATATATTATCTGTTTTGCCACTGGCACTTATTCAGAGCAGAAATGGAACCTAAATAACTTCATCTTCCTATTGGCACTAACAATGTGTTTATTTAACATGATATCAACAATAAGAATAATATTACATTTATTTTATATTCAGGGCTCACGTTTTTTCCTGGTTCTTCAGGTGAAAGTTGCTGTTTTGGTCTGGGGGGATGGTTGGTTTTGGGTTTGATTTTTTTTTCCATTCTGCATTTTGAATTTCATAGGCAGTTATTTTCACGTCTGTAAATATTCTTTTTCTTCATCATTTTCAGTTTAACAGCATTATGATGTTGTGGGATTCTTTTTTCTTGCTTGTATTGCATTCCAGAGAACCTCTCACATTATGTCTATGGTTATGGCATCCTATTGTGTTCACAGCACTTTGCTTTGTAAAATATATTGGCTGTTGCCTGGCACTGCATCTAAAAACTTTCACTGCTTTGGAACAAGTTGTAGGAACAACCTTATAGTAACAATAAAAGTTGTTTATTTCTCTTTTAATTACAATATATGCTTTTCTCTCTGAACAGATTTGTTGAACATAATTAAAATGAAAAGCAATCTAACTCCAAGCAAACTGAAACCTCGTGTATGTTTTAGTGTTATTTGCTATTTCTTTGAAGGGAGTGGGGGAAGGAAAAAAGAAGCAGGGTAATTAGCAGGGGGGAGTGAGAACATTATCTAAGATATAAAACACAACGAAGACAGTTAAGCTGTTAACAACAAATTACCCACCTATCAACCTACTAGGTTTATTTCTTCAGTACTTACTACTTAAAAAAAACAAAACCAAAACCAAACCAAAAAAAAAAAAACAAAAAAAAACAAACCAAGAACCAAACAGAAAACCACCAACCAAGCAAAATAGCCCAACAGAGTGGTTTTATCGAACCCAACTTCAAGAAAGACAAAAGCTACTGGATCAGAGAATGTGGTATTAAAATATATTCCATAAAATATTTAAACCAGAGGTCTAATGTCTTTAACAGAATCAAAAGGCATTGGTGGGGGGAGAAGATAGAAGGCAAAGGATATGCTGAGAAGAGGGTCTGAAAGGGACTGGGATGTCCCCGTCTGAGAGTGGTGGTGGTTCCATGTATTGACCTCAGCAAATGGGAATGCCAAGCTGTGGACAGGCAGTTCCCCTTAGAGGAAAGCTGGAAAAGGGTGTGGGGACCACTCAAGGCACATAGTAATTTGTGATTTCTTCAAGCAGTGTGACTGAACTGCCTCAGTTCAAACTGCTCGCCCAGCTAACATTTCTTTATGCAGCATACTCTTCATGGCAATGACAGAGAAACTCTGCTGCTTTAGTGAAGTTCTTCATTCAGCATAAGGAGACATGGACTGCTTGGTGCCCCGCAGCAGCACAAAACTGAAATCTAAAATATATAGATAACACAGGGGAAAATTAAACTACTTCATTAACTTAATAGGAATTTATCCCTTGACTGCAAATAGCGCAGCTGTCTTGTTGAACCTCTGATGGGTTTGAAGAACAGTACACAGTAAGGCACTTTTTCGTTGACTGTGGCAAACGCCTGTAAAAGTGCGGTTTATTTTCTGCTTAAAAGACAATGGGCCACAGATGCACAGATGCTGGTATCTCCCCAGGGACATGGTTAAGGACATATAGACTTATCATGAGAACTTACTGCAATTAGACAACAAAAATTTAGTTCCAGACACGTAGCTTCCCAGATTGTAAACCTCCAGCTAATATAAAATATTAAACTTCCCTAATTAAATACTGCTTAAACTAGGAGCTTATATATTTAAAAAAAAATAATCATCCTTCATTAGAAGGAAAAATACATCCAGTAAAACTACCACAATGTTTACAATATTTTGTATTTAGTTCCAGTGCTTAATTACTTTTATAATAAAAGAATTACCTATCAAAGTAATCTAGTCAATCTTTGTCTGACTTTAAATCATAGTACATTATATTATATCTTTAACTGCAAAAAGAAATATCTGCCATTGTCCAAATTTCCTTTACTCTACAGGTTCTTCTAGATAAGGATCAAGTTATCCCTTGCCTTTCCCCTGACTCATGTTGCCTATATATAGTGGTGATTCTGACTGTCATCAATAGGAAAGTAGAAGATAAAACCAAGGAATTCATTCACTTCTCCCCATGGGCAGGCAGGTGTTCAGCCATCCCTATGAAAACAGGGCTCCATCATGCATAATGATTACTTGGGAAGACAAACACCATCACTCCAAACATCCCCTTTTCCTCTTTTTTCTCATAGCTTTATATGCTGAACATGATGTCATATGTTATTCATATGTTATCTCTTTGGTCTGTTGGGGTCAGCTGTCCTGGCTCTGTTCTAGCCAAAACCGGCATATGTTTATAGAAAATCACAGAATCATAGGATAGCTGAGACTGTGGAAGCCTCAGGAGGTCTCTTGTTCAGATTCTTGCCCAAAGCAAAGCTAGCTCTTGGGATCACACCAGGCTCAGAACGTGATCCATCAGGGCTTGAAACCTTCCAATGACAGAGGTGTTGAGACAACCTCTTGGGACAACCTACTCTACAGCCTCACAGATAAAAGTTTCTTCTTATATCCATCCTGATTTGCTCTTGCTGCAACATGTTGTGCCTGTTAATTCTGACCCTCCCAGAAACCCAGCTCTATCTCCTTGATGACCCTTTGTAGGTGCTGGAGATTGTCAGATGCCCTAAAGCTGCCCCTTCTCCAAGCTGACCTATTCCAACTCACGCGGATGCTCTTCAGAGTGAAAGTGCTCCAACCCTTCTGCCTTGGGGTTCCCCCACAGACCTCCAGTTTGCCTGTGTATCTTTGCTGTTTTGGGGGCCCAGAACTGTAGGCAGTGCCTAAATTTGCTGAGTGAGGACTGCTACACTTTTAATGCCACCTGGGACAGTGTTGGCTGGCTTCTCTGCTAAAGCATGCTGCTGCCTCACGTTCAGCTTGCTTTATGCTAGGACCCGCATACCCTTTTCAGCAGATCTATGTCCCAGATTGTCCATCATGTGTATGTATCATCATGTATATTTATAATTTATGAGTATATAAATTAACGATTATGAGATAAAAGGGTGCTGAAAAATAACTTTTTTGGATTGTTTCCCAAGGTTACATTACATTTTACCAGCTTTCATCTTGTTTCTAATGTAACTGTTTTGAGCTTGGACCTGTCCTTGTGAGAACTAATCTGTGGTGCTTTTAATAGAGAGCTATAACTCACCACTTGTTCAGTTCTGTTCAAAAGACGACTATATAATAGCTTTGATAATAAAATCAAAATTAAACACAAAGCAAATTCCGCTAAAGAGATAGAAACTAGTGAGGTAGTTGTCAGTTTGTTTTGACCTAAACCAAAATCCTTACAACACTGTCTTTGCTAGACAATTTTTCATGACTTATTGATTGCTTTAAGTGCATTTGATAATTGGGAATTGTGGGTAGTGATGTTTTAATATACATTATTTAATTATATGCATTAATACACATTGTTTATATTTATCAAGGTGGGGATTTTTTAGGTATTTAACAGTTGTATTACATGACCAAATGAGTTTGCTTTTGGATTACAAGGTTTAGACGGTTTCCTCTTGGACTGTACTTCAGTTATTCATGACCTACTTTTTTTGCTACATTACACACTGAGATTTGAGTTTGTTTTCTTTTCTTATGCTAGGTAATGAAATAAGTTTTTAACTTCACATAATTTCTGAGATAGACTTCCATGGTTGCAGTGGAACAGAGTAGTGGGTTTGGTTAGCGTTTTTTATATGGCTGAACATAGGTTTCCTTATGCTCTCCTCTAACTTCCTCTATTTTGTCTTCCCAGACTATATCATTAGGTTGTTACCTCTTTGGAAGCATTTATCACTTCGTTGATTGTCATATCAATGCCAACAACTACAACTACCAAGGCTTTAAAATACTGAGATAGAAGGAAATACATTTGCCATGTACTTGAAGTACAGCTGTAGAGCACAAAGCCTTTGGAAAGCACAGGTCTTGCAAAGCAGTATATCTTAATCAGTTGCACTACTCTGAATTACAGCTGCATCACCAATTCTTGCAAGCTTATAGTAATCATAAACAGTTCACTGAACTATAGTAAAAAGACTATATATTTTAAACTTACTCCCAAAACTATTGCATTTTAACCAAATGAATCAGCTGATAAATTTTTTTTTGTTTTATAAAATTAATCTAACATACATGGAAGTTACAAGATATTCTGCCACTGCTGCAGAGTGCATCATGTTGCCTGAGGCTACCTCACTGAAACATGTCACTCAAAAAACTTACAGATGCCAAAAGTTCACCCACAAGGAAGTAAGCTGCAGTGTCCAACACAGCATGGTGAAACTGAGATAGTAGTCATGTGTGCTACTTCCTCTCTGCAGTTACTTAACAAATGTTCATAATAGAGCCAACTCAACAGTGGGTGGCAGTATATTCTACTGCACGTTACTGGTTTTGAGACACAGCACATTTCAAGTTACTTTAATATTCATTACCAATCTCTGCTACAATATGATCCTTACATCATATTTGTACCACTCATAAAGCTTATTAAGTTGCTATTGGCAATCTAGGCACTCTTGTCAGATGACTCTAGCATTTCCTAGCTGATAGAAAAAGACTCATCACATCTGTACCCTCAGCATCCTTTCTTTCCTTATTCCTTTAATCTTAAAGACATTTCCTCATCATAGAATAATTTATTTGATTACATTACTCAGAAGAGGAGTCCTACTCATCAGCTTCACTCCTCTTTAACAGAATTGTCAAGCCTTCAGTTGCATTTATGACAGGTATCCAGATTTTAGATGTTCAAATTAAAGCTCAAATTCTGTGAAAAAAAGAATGAAATATCTGATAGCTGTGCAAGTGGTATTTGTCAAAATCTTGTCCCAATTTTTGTGTTATTCTTGATACTGATGGTTTGATTAACTTGATTTTTTTGACAGTTCATCAGCATTTGCTGAGTTTTTACCCTGCTGTTTTATATGAAGGCCTTTAAAGCCTTCATATAAAGTGTAGTATGCAGCTATCAGCCATAGGTCATAGCAATAGATGTGGAATTTCAAGTAAGGATATGCCTGGGGCTCCTAGATATTCTGGGTATATTAACTTACTTGTTAACGGCACTTTTCACAGAAAAAGAAAAGGAAGAACTACTCCTGAATGTCTTGATTAAGTATTTGACTACCTCTGTCATGTTGAAGAGGCAGTGGAAATAAAATTTATGGTTCTCTTCCCCTTAAGAATCAGAAATTGAGAGCCCTTGCTACAGAAGTGCTATCAACATGTGAAAGGAAGTTTACTACTCTTCTAGCTCTTTCATCCTAAATAATAATAAGTTGCTAAAATAATCTGAACCAGGCACAAGCATTACTGCAGAGAATAAGGGAGCTCTAATGAATAATTGTGCGCAGTGATGCCATCGAGAAAATAAGTTTTGTAATTTTCCACAGAACATTACATTCCCTAAGCACCAGTGGTCTCCTAGAGAACGATACAAACCCATCACATCAACATGTCTGCAAGTGCAGCTCTCATGGTCACTTTGAACTTATGTGCCTGTTCCTGAGATTCTACAACAGCTCCAAAACCACACAGTATAAAATTCTGACATAGATGAAATGTAGCTGACTTGGGTTACATGTGTCCAATATTCATGCAGGATCCTTACAAGTAACAACCAAGGAGAGAAAGAATACGAGGAGACACAAATTTGAAACATATCGAGGCAGGTGGTGGTATGCAAGCAGGAAGCATGGAGTGCCATGGTGCTGCTGTGTACAACCAGTTTGTAAAGAAGGGGTCACCCTCTATCACTACAGGTGTTTAGTATAAGGAATGAAGGCAAGAAAGAGAGAAATCAAGGTGGTCTGGGGACGAACATGTGTGGAAAAACAGAGCAAAAGGGGATGAAAGGGGATCGTGGGGTGTGAGCACAGGCCAGTCAGTCCACGTGCCTGGGCCTTGCTTGTGCCAGCCACTACAGCCTTTCCTGCCTTCTCTTTAAACTCCATTTTGACAGTTTTCCTGGATGACAGCTCCCTGTCCCATGTGTTAGCGCTGATAGAGAAGGTTTGTTTGTTTGGATTTTTTTTCTGCCACCTTGTAAAAGTGGCCAGAACATCAATTCTGTAAAGCATAAGTGTACTGGTGGTTGAATGTAAAAAATAATGTACAGGTGGTTGTATGAGAGCATGCTTGCACGGTGAAACAACTCTCATTCAACTACCAGTATGTTATTTTTGGAAGTTAATAGGTACTATCAAGAATTAATCCCCTATGCCACTTCCTCGGCAGAACCTCTGCACTGGTTACAGGAAAAACAGATTAAATGGGTAGGGAAGGAGAGGTACATAAATTATCTAAATTACTTCAGCTGCAGGTACAGCCTAGGACATGTATGGAAGGTTTTATTTGAAATTAATGCTTTATTCTCATTAAACAATGTGGAAAGTAAGCTTTCTTAGTGTGGGAGGAACACTTACTAATGATCATCAAACATTTCGCATTTCTGACTGGTCCAAACCAGACTGTAGCATAACACCCACACAGCCCAACAGCTGTTTTTGCCGTGAAATGAAAGATGGGGAGAATGAACCGGTACTTCTAATCACTACACTTGCACACAGATGTGCCTGCAAACTAATGTGTTATAATGGCTCCAGTTACTGCATTCAAGAAAAGACAAAGTGAATTTGACAGCCACACGATTTCACCCATACATCTGAAAGCACTTGAAGCATGCACTACTCAGCTGTCCCACGCTCAGCTCACCATAGAACTGCTTTCTATCACCTGCACTTGAATATTTTCATAGCATTTGAATGCTTATTTTGTTTTCAGACTTGTGGATTGTCTGAAATGTGCTTGGAAATGCAGTTCATTCACACAATCCTTGCCAACACAGGATGCTCATGAGCACACACAGTGAGTGACTTCTATAAATTTATTCCTTTGTTGCAGTGTTCTTTTGACCTTCCTAAACTGAAGAAACATTCCATGGTGAAAGAGTTAAAAACTTGTGGTACTGTATTCTACTAAAAATAGATGACAGATATCTTGAAAAACAAGGGCTTGGGAAAACTTTAAACAAAAATCTAAAATCCATTAAAGAGGCTGTGCTGTTAGAAACTCTCATGAAGGAGCCACATGAAAATGAAACACCAAATTTAAAGACTGGAAAAAAGACAAAATAATTAGAACATCTCTTTGTATCTTTGAAGGTGATAGCCGAGGAAAGTAAAAAGGTAAAGCAGCTCCTTAGGTAAAATACAAACTTGTATATTAAAATAACAAATGCTTGAGTTACTGCTGTTTGAAGGAAGTAAGATTTCTATATAGACAGTATCAACTCAGTTTAGAAAAGAAATGCAGTATTATGCAGACACCTTCACTGGAGGGCATCTAGGAAAAGATTTTTCAAAAGCTTTCTGTCTTGGGCTTCTGGCTTGAAACATATATGTGCAAAGGTATGTCTGAATAGATCTCCAAGCAAACTGCCAAGTTTAAAGGAAAGTCCCCTGAGGTTCTCAGACATATGAAGAGTGACACAATGCTTTCAAATTTATTTTGTGGGTCCATTGGTAGAAATCCCTAAAGGAAATTAATTTTGACCTGTAATTGTAGGTTCCCTCCCTCAGGATTCTGAAGTAATGTAGGTAGATACATTTCTTTTGCAGTGGACTGCTGAGCAAGTCACAGCTGCAGTTGTGCTGGGAAAGATATTTCTTCCCTCTAGATAGTCCCAGCTCAGACTGAATCTGACAGCTGTTCTGAGAATATTCAAGGATGTTAAGAGTCCAACAATAAAAAAATACATTTCTCATAAACTCAGCCATCAGGCATAGTAGTACAAATGAAACAAGTGATTAAAACAATACTGAGGAATTTAACAGGTGACAAAGGAATAACTGGGATTTGGCAATTCTCTTAGTTCCTATAGTTCTTCAAACCTTCCTAGCTACTTACAGGAACTCACTTTGAGGTAATGATAGGCTGAAGCATACACATGCCAGAACATCTGATGTGGAGTAATAGTGTTTTCAGATACAGGGGGTAAATCATTATGCAAATATTATGCACGTTTTTGAATCAGGTACATTTGTAAGTAGCTGTTGAATTACAGAAATACAAAACTAGAGCAAAAGCTTGTTTTAACAAATTTTAGAGAAAGAATACCTAGGAGGGTGGAGATCTGGGAATGCAATTAGCCTATGCAAATCCTGAACATAGGCTGAGTCACAAATGCAACGGGCTGTAACCAGACTACAGGCAAGTTCAACTCTTTTGCAAATTAAAGTTACTGGAGAGAAGAAAGCAATAGATAAATTTTACCATTCAAGTCAGCTAAAATTGTGCAAGCAAGGAAATTTTGTAGAATTGTGCAGACCCATCTCTGGTGTATTCATGCAAAGATGGAACTGGGAAGAAAGGTTAATTTTTCCCTCTTCTTTATCAGTGATTTTTAGAGAGCTGATTTTGTCTCCATAACAGTTCTTGAAAAAATGAAGACTAAAATTAAGAATTACTGCAATGATCACCATAAGAACAAAAAGAACAGAAGATTTTAATTCATAATGAAACTATTTTGGGAGTGCATTCTTTAAGTAGGTATATAGCATTAAAGACTTAAGTCCCATTATAAAGGTGATTTAAAGTAAGAAACCCACATGAAGGTCTCATTGTCACTCAACACAGTCTGAGTTCAGAGCCAGAATACTTCTCCAGGGGAGAGTTCGTCTCTTACTGTGTAATTGCTAACAAAACCCTGAATTAATTGCTATACTACAAGTGGATGTACTAAATTTAACACCATGTTTCTGGTCTGCCCAGGGTTAACCCTTACACTAATTTACAGGTTTTGTTGTTACCTAAGCCACTCTGATCTTGTTCTGTGGCCAGCGTTTACTATTCTGCTGTTTCTTGCCAACAACCTGATCCTTGATTGCTCATCTATGCAATCTCTTTAGTTTGGATCATAAGCAGAAAATAAACTTATTCTAAAGAATACAACTTAGAAATTCCAAGAATAGAATATATAAACTGGACTGGAAGACATTAATGTTCTTCTGGAAGACTACCTGTAGTGCTCTCTATGATTGAAGGAAATAGGGGGTCAACTACAAAACCAGTTTGAAATTTTATGGTATCCTCTTCAAAGAGATACTTGAACCTGTAAATATAATTTATCTGGATGACTAAAGCAGTGTTGTGGTTTAACCCCAGCTGGAAACTTAAGTATCACACAGCTGCTTACTCACTCCACTCACCCCTCAGTGGGACGCAGAGGAGAATTTGAAAAATGTAAAACTTGTGGGTTGATATCAGACGAGTTTAATAATTGAAATCAAATCAAATCATAATTGCAATTAAAAGGAGATAACAAAACCAGAGAGGAATAAACCCCAAGAAAAACAAGTGATGCACAATACAGTTGTTCACCACCTGCTGACCAATGACCGGTGACTGGTCCTTTCCAGGTAAATCCCCCCAGTTTATACACTGGCCATGACGTGCTGTGGTATGAAATACCCCTTTGGCTAGTTTGGGTCAGGTGTCCTGATTCTGATCCCTCCTGGTTTCCTGTGCCCCTCCTCACTGGCAGAGCATAAGGGACTGAAAAGTCCTTGAACAGGGCAAGCGCTACATAGCAACAACTGAAACATCAGTGTGTTACCAGCATTGTTCTCCAGCTAAAGCCAAAATACAGCACTGTACCAGCTACTGTTAGTAAAATTAACTCTATCCCAGCTGATACCAGGAAAGCAGTATCTCCTAGAACAGCCCGGTTTGCCTCTGAAGTAACATTGCCTACCTGTGGACTGAAGGAAGACAAAGGCAGGAGAAAACCAAAGAATCTCTGCCATCATCACTTGTTATATGTCCCACAGAAATAAGTGCATTATTTCAATAGGTAAGTAATATGTAGTAGAAACAACGAGTGTTTACTGGGGTTTTTTTTCCAAGGAATTTTGGAAATTTGGAAGCCTGAAATGTGGTACAAAACAGTGTTTATTTTGACTGGACAACATTAAATCATAAACATAAAGCACTGACATTAGACTTTAGCTTAACTATGAAAATGCTAATAAAATTATAATGAGTGATAATATAGCATTGTGTGAGCAATTGGCTCCCTAATCATTCAATGAGTTCATATGAAATTCAATATTCTAAGCTCACAGAGTGTTAAAGAATAGCTTTTGATAACAGTTCCAAAGGTGATGTGGACTCCTACTTGCTACACATTTTGTTTCCAACAGGTAATACGACAAATATGGTCTCTTGTTTGTATTATATCATTTAGATTCTTTTAAAAGAAAAATGAAGCATGATAGCTCATGGTTTTTCAAAACATTTTAACTTTGATAACTTTGTCTGTGAATGTTTAGAGAGATGAATCTAACAATAAATAAGCTAAGAAAATAAATACTTTGAATTTTGTTAAGTGGGAAAACTACAGGGATTTGTTTCTGTGAGATGTACTCTAACCATCTAGGAGTCTCTTCTCTCTTTTTGGATTCTCCATGGGTGATCACAATTCTCCTAAAAGCGTTGAAATAATACAATGGCTTAGACTTCCCATTCATGGACACACCAGCACAAAGTTATCAGTAAGTAACCTCAGTTTTCCCCTAGTAGTTTGTCTTGTGCTTATGTGCGTGGAGTTATGATCATGCAGCCCAAAGCCCTGTTAGAAGTCATTGCTCCCCAGATGGTTTCCACCAAGCTCTAATCACACTGCAGTCTTTGACTGAAGATACATGACTTTTTTTGCCTGTATCAAAGCAAATACTATTTGCTTGTAACCCACTTGCCCAGTGAGCCCTGTCCTTTCTTGAGAGGAATGTTTGACCTGCTATACTCATTTGAAATCTAGCTTCTGCAAAATGAGTTGCATTTAATCATGATGTCAACAAACAGTAGGAAACTGATGACGCTTTGTTTCCTAGGACCTTGTGCAGCTGGATATAAGTTCAGTCAAAGTCAACAAGCCTTGAATAAACAGGATAAGAAAGTCTTCATTTAAATGAATTCTGCTTCATATTTACTTGTCCTTTCGGCCTTTGTGAACTCTTGAGCCTCAGGAATAATGCTGTAAAACCTGCCTGCACTTAATATTATTACTACTCAAGAACTACAGGCATGTTCCTCACATACTCTCCTTAGCTTTCCTACAATCAGAAAAGAACAGTTGTCAGTAAGTTCCTGGTCAAAGCTGATTGAAGAAAAGAAAGATTCATAAAATTTTGAAATATTTAATTTCAGAGATAGTTGCACATTTTTCAGATGAGAGAGAAGCCTTTGACTTCAGGATTATTTGTTTAGTTAAGCTGCCATAGTTATGTGGGCATATTTAATGGGATATAACTGCAGCAGTTGTCTCACTTGAGTCTGTGTTTTAGCAGTCCATGCACATCTCTTTCTGCTTGACAGGCTTGCAATGTCTGCTTAGATGAAGTAGGTGCTCGCTCTTCCTAGTTTCTTTTTTCTTTTTGGCAGACAGCTGCTCTTGAAAGCTCTATGTTCTTGTCTTTTTTTGTTGTTCTGGTTTTGGTTCATTTTGTTTTATTGTTTTGTTTTGTTTTTCTCTATAGTTCTTAAGGTCTGGAATCATGTTTTATCAGTTGACAATAAAACTAAACAACTGGGTTTCTTTCTTTGATATGTAAGAATGGACTAACCCAAGCTCAATATATTGGAGTGACATCTTTGTTCTTGGATAGCATAGGAGTGCAGTGCATTTCTTTGTTGCACAAGTAATCAGCTACATAACGTGAATTTCAGACAATACTGTTCCCCATTGCATCTTATCTTGAGACAGATTGCTGTTACTTTTCTTATTGTAGTGGTCAAAGGAAGTATTATGTATATGCAATGATCATGGAAGGAATCAAGCCGCATTATTTTTTCCCAAAGTAAAAAAGCAGAGGAAATTCAGATATAAGACATGCCTGCCAGAAAACAGGCAGAATTTGGCTGTTCAGTCTACATCCTTGTCTTATTTGCAGTCACTGTTACACAGGTTCTGCCTTATGCAGGGCTCAGAAAAGGTAGTGCTGTTTGCATTCCCGTTTCTTCCTGATTGTTCCATGTATTTTCTCAAATCTTAGTAACTGATTACCATTAAAACCTGTATAAAATTAGTCCTTGGCCCTTGCTTAAGGCCTTTTTTCTATAGTGCCCAGAACTAATATATTTAATTTCACAAAATGAGTTTTTATTATATAAAATGATAGAACAATATACAACCATTAATTAATTTTAATTATCTTTGCTCACTGACTTTTTGCCTTAGTAAAACTAGATGTCCAAACTGAGATAACGTACATATCAAGTATTGATTACAGGTTCCATTTAACATAATCTAGGATATCTTGACTGGTCTTCAGATGCTGTTTCAGAGCATAGCAAGTCTCACACAAGTTCTATGTCCTATTTAGTTTCCCACTGTGGATTTCTTGGATACCTTATGGCACCTTAGATGCAATATATATCAATGTTTAAGTAATTGGTGTCAATCACTTAGTCAATATATTCACTTCAGTCTTAAAACTATTCAGTGTACCCCAATGTTGACACTGGCACAAATATCTTCCAGAAATAAGTATTTTTGTACAAAGCCTATACAATACATTAGAGAAGCTCTATCAGTGAATTAAAGTCAATGCTGGACTCATGCAGACATGACATGTCATCATGTAATAACAAATTTCCATATGCTCTTTTGGCCCATACATGATTTCTTTTGTTCCTTCCTGTCTATATGGATGTATTCAGTATTTTGTCTGTCACAACTTCCAGTCTTCTTATCATCATATGATCAGTTTTGCCTTGTTAGTACATTTTTTATCTCCACCTTTGGCTTTTTGTCCCTCAATTACTAGTTACCTATAACTGACACATCATTCCTAATTCAAGCTCTGTCTCTGATGTCATTACCATTTTCTCTGTTGTCATTACCATTTTCTCTGTTGTCTTCCCACTCACATCAATTTTCCTTCTTCTGGAGTCCAGCTGACCTTCAAATATCCTTTTTTTCTCACTACCTCCTAGTCTTAGACTAATTTCTAGATTCCTCTTTAATCTCCCCATCTTTCTTTAGATTCCTACAAGTCTTTTGTTAAATCGTGTCCTTAGTTATTGCCAGTTCTGTTGTCATCTTTTCTCTTTGTTCTTCGTAATCTCTTTCTATCCTCTTTCAATAGACCTTTGCTTTTTCTTGCCCTAATTCCCAGTCTCTTCATTCAGTCTTTCCTAATATCTTTCCAGTACATATGTTCTTTCCTCAAGAGGCTTATGATCAGCCTTCCTCTATTCAGCTGTACTCTATGCCCAAGTGCTCTCAGCATTTCAGCAACCTCTTTTATATTTTCACACTGAGTACTGTCTCCACTTTTCTATTTATTTGGTTTCTGACTTGCATCTTGTCATCTTGTTATTCAAATCAATAGCCTCTTCTTCCTTCTATGAAGATGACAGAATGACAGCTGCTGTGAAAACATCGTAGGAAAATTACATTTAATTGTTTTGTCTGCAGCTGGATTCTTGTCCTGGGTTCAGCTACAGCAGTCATTCTTTTCTCCTTCTTAGTAGCTGGTGCAGTGCTGTGGTTTTGACTTTCAGCCTGGGAACAACGCTGATAACACTGATGTTTTCAGTTGTTGCTAAGCAATGTTTACTCTGACCAAGGACTTTCTCAGTCTCATGCTTTGCCAGAGAGGAGGGGAAGCCACGAGGAAGCAGAGACAGGACACCTGACCCAAACTGGCCAAAGGGCTATTCCATACCACAGCACGTCATGCTCAGTATAGAAACTGGGGAGAGTACCCGGAAGGCCCAGATCGTTGCTCAGGTCGGGCTGGGTATTGGTCGGTGGGTGGTGAGCGGTTGTGTCCTCTCCTCTTGTTATTCCTCTTACCATTATTATTGGTAGCAGTAGTGGTTTGTATTATACCTTAGTTACTGGAGTGCTGTTATCTCAACCTGTGGGAGTTACATTCCTCCGATTCTCCTCTCCATCCTTCCGGGAGCGGGGGGAGGAAGGAAGAGGGGGGGAGTGAGCGAGCGTCTGCATGGTTCCAAGTTGCCAGCTGGGCTTGAACCACGACAATTCCAGACCTCTAAGACCAGTTGCCTTTTTTCAGTGGGGGAAGGGAAGAGTAGAAATAATTCAGTGACTTAAAACAGATCAAGAACTTTTAACCTTTCCATTTTTAGTATCAAAAATACTTGTGTTTTCTGAGATGAGAACTGGATAGTAGCTTTGTCTTTTGATAGTACATTTTTTAATTAAAAAAATAGGAATATAGTTCTGCTTTTACACCCTTTCTAAAGCACCACTGAAAAAAGGCAACTGGGAGAATAACAAAACAATGGTGCTTGGGAAAACAGGAATTCAGAACTTACTCATGCTGTTAGACACACTGTCACAGCTTCTACACTGAGAAGAACTGATACCCACAGTAGTTATTGACTACAAAATATTGCTCATCTGCACTCATCAGATGTTCTCTGATAGAATGGTAATATTTTAAAGAATCGTTGTTCTCAAGAACCATTTAAGTATAAAAACAACTGAATTCTTCAGTCTTGATTGAAAATTGTCCTTCAGCCCAGAAGTAAAAGATTCTTGAAGCTAAATACACACAACTAAATGCTTTCTTTACATTGTGTAACATATAAACAAAATTGGCATTTACTTAATTCTGATCTTATTTTGGCACAAATGGATGGACCATTTGGTATTGCACTATATGGAATTACTTTCTGAACTGATGCTGTCATCCTTGTGATGTTGAAAGACTGAAGCTGCTAAAGCCTTTCAAAAAGAACATGTGTGGGGACATGTGTGAAAGGCATATGAATTAAGGGAAATATGTGGTTTGGAGAGGCTTGAGCTGGTGAGGTACAAAGGAATGAATGTGTAACAGCCAGCAGACTTGGGAGCAATTCCTCCAAAATGCAGGGCTTACCTAAGGTGCAGCAGGGTGAGATTTCAGCAAGCGAACATATTCTGTTCAGAAGTTGCGGTGTGCACTCAAGTAGCACTACTGCTGACACACAGACACCGTGTGCTGGCTGAAAAAGTATTTTCTGCTGTTTGGCATATCAAGCTGTATTCACCAGTTTAGGCAAAATGCTCAGGTGATGAGTTATGCTGTACTGGGTTCTTGAGAAACTTTGTTACATGTAACTCCTTACAGAAATAAGCATTTTTATGTGACAATAGTGTAGGATTATGTTAAATATGCAAAACTATTGTTAAAAAAAGTTTATTTTCCTTCAGCTAGGCACAAAATGAAACATTCTGACCTAGCACAATGTAACACTTGCTGTGCTTAGAAACTGGAGAAATAAGAAATGTCAACAGCATCTAGGTAAATTAGCTTACAATTCCAAGCTAACCGGTCTTAAATATGAGCTTTCTGCATGTGGAGGCTTAAATGACATTTTCAGTGTTAACCATGCATGGGTTTTGTTTTTTAATATAGATAAAAGACCACTACAGTCTTTTTTACCTTTTTCCCTAAAGTCTTAATATATTCTAGCTATATCAACCTTTAGTATTTAAATTTAAGTTTCAGAAGGAGTTAGGTTGCAAGTGTGAGTAAATAAATTGTGCAGAAATTTAAAAAATACTTAGCTAAGCAAAAGTGAAAAACCCCTAACATCCTGAAAATTTATGTATGTATTCAGAAATGTTTCCCTTCTAAAGCATAAATGATAACACTTTGCTAATGCATTTTTAAACTTATTTTTCACAACTAGCACCAGCTTCCATCTAGACACATACAGAGGAATAAACTTACTGAGCCTGACTATGTTAGACTGTATGTGCACTGTGCTTGTGTCCCTGACATGAATGTGAAGGTTTCTGAGTCCACACACGCATTATAACCATAACATTACAGTCCTGGGCTTTGGCCTATCTACTGGTATCTTGGCAATATACATGCATTTCCATGTAGCTCAAAGTAGTTCACTGAACAATAATTAGTTTTCCTGACTAAAACTTAAACAAAGCCTAGGTTTGGTAGTTTCAGTTCCTAACTTTCTGACAGTTACATGTCCATGTTCCCATGTTTAAGAGGAGCAATGGTGGTCCTTCTTACACAGGTAAAGACTTACAAGTTGTAGAGAAAAAGCTGAAGGTAAATCCCTAGAAAACCCTAAAACCCCCTAGAAAGATAAAATAAAACTAGCTTCTGTGAAGAATTCAGTTCAACAGGCAGCCCATTCTCATTCAGGGATTTTCTCCTCTTATTAGAGGTCTCTGAGGAACAATGTTTTTGTGATTCTCTTATAGGCTTGTTCTGTGACCATGTCCAGTTCTTTTGGCCTTACTGACACAATCTCCTCAACAGTGCAGTGGGAATAATGTAGCTATCTACCAGAAATGTCCTAAGCATTTATACTTTGAACAAGGCACAGAGATGAAAAATGATGCTTGGATGCTAAATATTACATCGCATTTAATCTCCCTTTGATTGCAACAGTGAACATCTATGTACTACTCAGATATACACTACGTTTTCTTTCTTTATTTAAGCCAAACAGTATAGTGAAGTTCACTCTCAAAGTGGTGTATTAGTTTTGCACACAGCAAGAAGTCTGACCTCCTCAGGTGTGATCCAATTGCATTAGAAAGTTAATGTCAAGTACACTATGGAAAAGAGCTGAGAAGCACTTGTAATTAATTACTTGCAACTGTGTAACGGAGGGCTGGGATAACTGAAACTGAAACAAAATTCAACCTAGGTGCATCACACAACAATATGTGTGGTCTCACATCACCCACATGAAGCATAATGTACAATGAGAATATTAAAATTGTAAAATGTTCAATATAGTGTCTGACATGTATAATTGGTTCACATACTGACAGCAAGGCATTTGTAAAGATATTTGAGTCTGTGCCTAGTTCCTGGGCAAGGCAAGTAAGCACTCAATAAAGGCTTTCTAGACACAAGGCAAAAGCTGCTTATCTGTATGAAAAGAGCCTGTGGGCAGAGTGGTGTTTTTCAGGATCAAGATGATAATGGAAAATATAGGCAGGGGCACAAAACAACCCCTCAACTAATGAGCATGTATCATAGAAACACAGCCAAATATCATCATGTAAACAGATCAAGATGATTAGTATCCTTGCTGATTGACTCACCTGAATGGAGCAGGTGATCAGTAACAGATGAGAAATTTGGTACTTGGTCTTCTTCGTCCTCTCATTCTCTTCTTAAGGTGGTCTGGGTAACAATTATCCTATTTACTTGTCTACTCTCCTTAACTTCCACATGGCTAATGCATGGCAGGCAAGGCAACAAAAACATCTTAATCTCAGGTTACCCTTTCCTGGTTTTGAATCAAAGCTTTTCATATTAACAGCAGTTTCAATTTAATATGAATAATATAAGAATTAATGTAGCAAAATTCAATCTGAGATCTTAGAGCATGGGAAGCTGATACTTGTTTACAAAATTGTTAAGTGAGTTGATTGCAGCTGCTCACACTTATTCTCACATAGAATTTGTTCATTCACTTTTTTGCACCTACATACTCCTGAGCATCAAGATGTGCATGTCCAAGTAGTCTGGCCAGGATCACTTATGTTTATTAAAGAGGGTTGTCTTGGGTTCTTCTTCACTGACATAAATGAACTATTTTTTTGACAGAAGCTTATATACATTTTGAAAGTCTACAGGTGTTAAGAGGTGGTCCTTTGCTTCAGAATGCTACTTATTCCAGCCTCCATAATCTTAGGCAAGGTTGTTGTTCAGGGGGTTTGTTGTTTGGTTTTTTTTTCTCTTTGAATAGAAATTTGGAATATACACATGTGTATAGATATAGTTTGTTTTCCTTGTAGGCTGACAGAAAAGTGTAAGACAAATTACGTGCTGCAACCTTATTTTCATCTTTCTGCTGCTTAGGGTACATGCCCCTGTAAAATGGGGGAAAAGCAAACAA
>NW_009913165.1:0-63027 GCF_000696875.1 Nestor notabilis | reverse complement strand
ATTCTATGATTCTATGATTCTATGACCTGGCAATGTGTGCTTGAAGCTCAGAAAGACAACTGTATCCTGGACTGCCTCAAAAGCAGCACAACCAGCAGCTCAAGGAATGTGATTCTCCCACTCTACTACATTCTCCTGAGACCCCACCTGGAGTACCGCATCCAGCTCTGGGGCCTCCAACAGAAGAAGGATGTGGACCTGCTGGAGTGAATCCAGAGGAGGGCCACAAAGATGATCAGAGGGTTGAAGTACCTCTCCTATGGTGACAGACTGAGAGAGTTGTTCAGCCTGGAGAAAGCTCCAGGGAGCCTTCTAGCAGCCTTCCAGTACCTACAAGGGGCCTACAAGAATGCTGGAGAGGGACTTTTTACAAGGGCATGTTGGGATAGAACAAGGGTATTCGCTTTAAACTGGAAGAGTTCTAGATTGGACATTAGAAAGAAGTTCCTTACAGTAAAGAATTTCTGTCACAGTAAAGAACTGTGGTGGTGAAACACTGGAACAGGTTGCCCACGGAAGTTGTGGATGCCCTGAAAACATTCAAAGCCAGGTTGGATGGGGCTTTGAGGGCCTAGTGGGTCTATTGGAAGATGTCCCTGTCCATGGCATGGGGGTTGGAACTAGATAATCTTTAGGTCCCTTCCAACCCAAACCACTCCATGAGTCTATATTTCTGTGATTCTATGACTCAAAACCAGTTCTACTCATGCTCTATAAAATGCATTTTTCCCTACCTTTCTGAATTCTGAGAGTTTGCATTGCTGTCATGTAGTAAGGAAATGTCATTTCAATAGCCAGCTTTTCCCCCTTCTGCCTGTGCCTTCTGGGGCCTTGATATTTTGCAGAAAAGCATAAGCTTACTCTGTCTGTGGCTCAAGTAACTACCAGTGCTAATCCATATGCCAGAGCTCTGATCCAAAAGCTGTAAAATCAGAGTAGCATGGTACTGAGACCAAGTTAAATTGTGCTGCTGTGATGTTGTTGCTTTGTGAAAAGTACGCTCATCTTCCAAAGTTGTACATAGAAATAAAACCATTATTTATTGAGAATCTTTCACAGGCTCTATAGGCTGAAAAATCCTAGCATAATACAAACTTATCACCTTCTCAGTATTTTTGGTAAATTATAGTGGATCAAGGTGGGAATTCTTGACAATGTTGCATAACTGTTGCCAGTAGCTATTAGCAAATAAGACTCGGAGTTGATCAAACCTAAAGTTAGCTTCAGAGTAAGGACAAGGAGAAAAAAAAGTGGAAATATCTTTAGAATGCTTTTAAAATTTACATTCAAGGTCAATTTAGTTTTGCAACACAAGCGTGTGTTAGAAAATTACAAAAGTTTACAAAGGGATCAAGTTGCCCATTGCCCTTCAGTCTGTTTTTGGGATTTTAAATTGTGTGAAATCTAAGCATATTGTCTGCAGGCATTAATGGAATTTCTCAGAATTTACAGTGTGCAACAAGGACATTTCTTTCATGCCAGTGGGATGTTTGATTTGACTTCCACATCACTCTGAGTTTACTGAAATTTAGGCATTTAGTAGGGCACAAATTTTTAACAGACTGGAGAAGAACCAATGTCAGGGTAAGGCTTCAAACTGATTGGGGTGGGAGTCCTAATTTACTTCTGAATTACCCAATTACTCATTATTAATATTATTGATTCTTTGGTGTGCTATCTATTTAGCATGTGTCAGTGATGACTGGTCTAACAGATGTCCTTTCTTATTAATGTTTTCTAAATAGCAAAGACAAAAAGTAACGGTTGGTGGAGGTCATGTTTCTTCTATATGGCCTGGTGACCTGCTGTATATAGAGATTTACAGATGAAGCTGCTCTTAGTTCATGCCTCTGCTACCCTCTGTACATATGTCAGCAGGTGTGGAAACAGTAAGATTAAGACAATATAAAGCAAAATCAAAATATATACAAGGATGTAAACCTTGAGCCTTCACAGTTTTGGAGCTTTGGCAAATAGAGCAAAAGACATAAAATGGTCTGACATGCTTTTCCACGTTTCAGTCATTACACAGCTTGCGGGAATCAGTTCTTGTCTGTCAGTATTGTCTATATATTGAAGTGAGACATGAAGGAGCATTCAGTTAGATAACTCTTGTTTGCACTAATCCTTACAGAAAAAGTAACTCAACCAACAGCAAGAAGTTTGGCTTCCTATACATTTTTGTCTCATGGGTGGAGAGCAGAGGGAGGAGAAACCCTGCAAATTTTTTGATGTCTAGTATTTGGTGTGCTGTTATTACCATAGTTAGTGCTTTCATTTTAATGGTGCCTTTTTCTCAGAGAACATACCAGACATGTGGCATTTCAGAGCTCTTCACTCTTCTGGCATTTTTAGTTGAGGCTGATAAACAGGGTAAAAAACTACCAGGGAGGATGAGGGGCTACCGGAGACATATGCAGTGGCCCTCCTCCCTAGAAACATTGTCACATGGAGAACATGATCTCAGAATTCTCATACTATTAGGAAATCAGGCTAAAAATACCACACGTTTCCACGTAAATGGCAAGCTTTGTCCAGGACACAGCTGCCACTGAGATGAGAAGGGAGCAGAACAACGAGTACATGGTGGGAACACGGCGGGAACATAACATGAAACTTCCCCTGGGCTTGTTTAGATCAGCACAACGTGCCCTCCAGTTGCACCAGAATAACAGATGTTTCCTAAAACAAATGGGCTTCAAGAGAGTGATGAAGATTTTTAATGGGACCAAAGCATTTGAGGACTAACCATGAGTGTGGCATTGTGTCAGGCTCTGTGTCTGGCTTCGTGCCTGTATTAGAGCCAGGTACTTCTCACTCAGCTGGCATCTGCCATCATCTGCTGTGTCACCTATCCAGCTTGTGTGAGACACCCTTCTGCGCATGACAGAACAAAACAGCTGATGTGATCATGTGCTGAACAGATGTTTTGTGGCTGGCTCACTGGAACAGAGACATCACATTCATACCATACATCTTCTGAGGTGAAATGGTGCTACACTTCTATAAGCCAGGGGAAATGAGCCACCTTCACTACTCTACTGAGCCTACCGATAACCTCAGGTTGCAGAAAGGCAAGAAACTACAGTCAGCAGAAGACTTTGCCTCGCTTTCCTGGGAAAGTGAGAAGAACCTGAGCAGGTAGGGATTGCACATCTTTCTCATGAGCTTCCTAGAAGGTGTCTGTGTTTGATACAGAGCAGGTTACTAAAGAAACCTGGAAAGCATCCTCTCAGTGCTGGTAGTTCGCACAGTAACTTCACAGAGCCAAATAATATCTCAGAGAAGCAAAATTCATTCACAAAGAGAAGATACCTGCTTTTACAGGGGAGTCACAGACAGCTAAACTCAATGCAAGAGACAGGATTAATGTGCTGCACATTAGAGCCATCTGAAGTATGAAAAGGTGATTTCCTTCTTAGGGTCTTACCGATCTATGAATGGCATTGTTTAATAATGAAGGCAAGAAACAAAAACACCAGAAAGTGTTAGCTAGGAAATTTGTCTAGAAACGTGTCAGCTGTGTGTCTGCACAATGAAATTCATCTCCAGTGTGCATCTGAATGTAAACTCGGTCAAAATGATAGTTATAGCTCTTTGGAAATCTGATGAATTTCTTGTGGAGGACAGTCCTTGCAATTTGGTGACATGTTTCAAATATTAAGATAGTTAAGTAGCTGACAGTGAAAACAGCATTCAGTGATGAAAAAATCCATAATATCATTCAAAAATTAAGAATGAAACAGACTTTTCACTTGAAACCAAATTAAGTTTCGGATGGGCTGTCTTTTTAATCTGGGTCCCAAGCCTAGTGGTTTTTGACAATAAAGATATTTTTGGCTATATACACTTACATATCTTAAAGGCATAACAAGATTAGCATGGAGCTGTTGCTCCATTTTCCTCCATAAAGTCAACAGTTCACTGGCAGGATCTGTCACACTTTGTGTGCTCCAGCATTTTGGATATGACAGTCCTTCCAGCCACAAAGATATCACTCTTCTGCTTGGGGACAACTATGAGCAGTAAGTGACTTTTTGTTCAGAGTACAAAGCAGTACATGACCAAAAGACAGCCTGTGGTGACGAGTTAGTAGAAGTTCATGAAGACAGAAATAATGCGACCAACATGTAATAGTGACACAAAGCGCATAGCAAGCCCCAATGTGTCTGGCTTTTGTCTACTGAAGGAGAGCATATCTTTGGGGTCCTAATGTACTTTTTATGTAGTCAAATTCTTGGCTTCAGCCTCTAAGATCCTTCATGAGTGAGCATGTTCCCGTGTCTCTGATTTCCTTCCCCTTTCTGCTCTGTTGTATCAGCACTCAGACCCTCTCATCTCTTTAATTACATTCCCTCACAACCACCTTATTGCTGTAATAACTTTCTGAAATAATTTTGTTTTCTCCTTTCTACAGACATATCAACACCAAACCACATTTAAACCATCATGGCAGACACACACATGCACTAACGTCACAACTTTCCTTCTTTTTCTTTTTTCTTTCTTTTTTTCCTTGTACTCCCTTGGTGGTTGAACTCTCTGCTGCTCTGCAGATGGCTGTCTGGGTTTTGGGAAATATGAAGGGTGCGGAGGGCCACAGCTCTTGTAGAAGTGCAATGGAAACAATGGGCTAAGCCCTCAAAGGAGCTATTGAGCTACCCTGTCTCTGTACCACTCAGTATTCACATTGCCTAATATCTTACCACTAAGTGCAAAAGCTAGAAGGTTCCCTTGACTCCTCCTAAAATCACCAGAGACAAAAGTGCCTTTGCAAACAATGGCTCATAACACATCTTGCTTTGAATTCTTCTTAAAGGATCCATTTGCTTTATGTGTAGACGGCATGCTAGGGACGGCATGCTAGCCTCTTAATGCAGGCCTGTACACTATGGGCTTCAGGTCAGCTGATACAAATACCTTCTTGGCACCCTAATAATTCTGAGTGCTTATGGGGTTAATTGTTTGCTTTTGGGGCCTGCAGAATTGGCTAGTCAACAGAAGAAAGCGTATTCATCCTACCCACAACATGCCTGTGCTCTTAAAGCCACTCTTCTGCTTTGTGTTGCAGTTCCTCCAGGTGCAACTGATGCAACCTGTCCCCTTAAATCGTAAATACTCACACAGTACATGACATAACAAAGCTATCACTAATAATAGTAACAAGAGCAGCATACTGTTAACATTATATACTAGAATACTGGATATCATGGTTTTAAAAAAAAGTTCTGATTGCCTCGTGATAAGAACATTTAATTTAAAATGAAGAAAAGAATTGACAGGGTATGAAAAATATAAGTGCAATAGCAATTCTTTGTGATGTGCTGATGTCTTTGGGGATGTAAGAAGTGTTGTGTAAACTGAAAATTTTTGTACTACAAGGCAGTGGGTCAGAAAAAAACATGGAACAGTATCTATGAAATTCAGAGAAAGTAGTAAAATTTTGAATTCCATGATGCTTTGATCTAAGTTAACGCAGCTTCAATAATTGTATATCTCTATCACCCGAGCCATATGGCAGGACCCAAGAAGGTGGGAAGAAATAAAATAATAATAATGCTTTCATCACGCTAAATGAAAAGAGGAAGTAGACTGAAATCTTTCCATTTTTAATTGCCTTTTGATATTTAATTTGACTATTTGATCAAAAGATTCTGGGTTGACCCTAATAGTGCTGTAATTATCACAGATGAGAGTGCATACAATATAAGAAGCTAGCTTTAGTACAGAGGTAGGGATGATTACTACAAAATAAATTTATACATGAATTTACAGTGCTCGAACTTCACTGCTTCTTACCACTTACTTGAAGAAATGTCTTCATTGCAAAAATTCATTTGGTCAAATGCTTCTGGTTAGGCTTTTTGTTTGGTGTCATGATGTCTCTCAGTCCAAGGGACAGAATTTTGTGTTACCTGAACTGACTGCAGTGGGCTTTATATGAATGTACAATTGACATGGCTGCAAAAGCAGGTTCTTTATTATTGAGTCAACTTCACCTGCAGGAGCAATGGGACTGAAAGTTCTATTTACTGTTAAAAAAAGATAAATAAAAGAAGAAAAAACTCAGAAGTATTTCTGTGAAGTACATCCACCTACGGCTGGTCAGTGTTTTGAGATTGCTGCTTCTTCTTTGGAAAGTTCTGCTTTCAGTTTGGTTTCCCTGGGAACAATATGTAAGAAATAGTTTCTGTTGTGCTGTCTAGAGGCTTGAATTTTTCATCAAAATGCCCATAATATTCCCTTGAGACACAAACACATTCATGTCCAGAGATAGCTGATATCCATTGGCTTAGCTCATAGAAAGGCTGAATTTAGCAAAAACCAGCTGATCATGTTGCTTCACCACTCAGTCATAACAGAAGGGTCCCAGGATTCTGTTTTCAGGATTAACCACTTCAGGAAGTCTGTCTGTTCCTCCCAAGCCCAGAAGACATTTTTTAATGTTTATTTTAGTTTCTTTTGCCAAATGAAAAATATCAACAACCCCCCAACATCATTGCTAATAGACTAAACTTTTCTGTTCTAGCTTGATAAAATATGTTTGATGTAAAAATAAAGAGGGAATTAATTGCCCATCATTAAAACCTTGTTAGAGCACCTACGGAGAGTGTTACTTCCAATGGTCTAGAGAAAACCGTTCTATTAAAAAATACATTAAGTTCTAATGCCATTTCTCTTTCAAGTTACTATTATCCTTATAATGACTGACTATTCACATTCACCAGGTTGATGTAGTACCATTGATTCTCAGCCCTTGTTTGTACTGGTGCACAGTAGGGTCTAATCAGGCAATGCTACAAACAAAGAGAGATTCAGTTGCATCCTTGAACTTAATAGAGTTCAAAGTTCTCCAAGAAGAGGTGCCAACAGAACTGCTGACATGATGAATGATGCTCATGCTCATTAAATCTGTCACCAAAATGGAAATTTGTTCGGAACAGGAATGCTGATTTTAGAGTGAAAGGGATGTCTGAATTGAAATGGCAAAATTAATGCTTCTAGATATTGAGCATCCTGAGGCCCACTGAAGACCCTAGAAGTTCTGAGTGATAAATACTTCATGCAAGGCATTGAAAAAAGATTATTGCAAAACCTATTGAAGTATAAAGACTATCACTGATTCCAGCAGGCATCAAATCAAACCCAGTGTGAATGAGTATTAGAGTATGTCTACATAGTCTTTTGCAGGCAGAATACAAGTTTCTCTGCCCAAGACTTGAGCCAGTTGGATGTATGACAGCCCTAAACTGGAAGCCATGTTACTGCATTTGCAGTGCAGAGCTCAGACTAAAGACCCTGCTGAAAGACAGAAAATATCAATTTATGCTCAGCAGTGTGCTCCATCCGAGGATGCGTAGAGTGAATGCACACATGCTCAGAGATCAAACAGAATGATTTCATGCTTGCCTGCAAAAGACCACGTAGAAAAATGTTCTGAAAGGGGAAGACCATCTAAACTCTGACATGAATACGTAAATATTCACTACCCTGTACAGAAGGAAACTGAGGAAATCAGATGGATGGGCTTTTTCCTAAGTGTGTTTTTCCTATGTTGTTTCTTTTCAGATGGAGAGACAAGAGATAGCAAGAAAAGCCTGCATATGAAAAGAAAAAAATATTAATTGAACCAAATTCCAAAGCCACAAAATGATTGACTTTCACTGGCATGAGCTTTGCAAGCCCCAAAACAATACTTTAAAGTGTTTAATTTTTTCACATCAATTTTAATTAAGCTCTCATTAGGCTCTTGTGCCCCTAGAATTTGGTGAACAAAAGAAGCTGGCTTGTCTAGCGAGTTTCCCAAGCTTGCACAGCTCTATTCCTAAGGAGATTTATCGCATTTTTTTCCTCCTCTTTAAAGAACCTTACATGAACCAATTCAAATGAAAAACACATGGACTAAAAAAGTCTTCATCATGCCAGATACCTTTTTATATCCAAAGCAGTGAACTTGTAGTCAGTTTGTCCTTTCATGTGTTGTTTTTTCTGGCTTTGGGAATTAAGAATGATTTTTTACTACGTGCAGTAGTAAAACAACATATTATGCAATTCTATTTTTCAGGGAGAACACGATGTAATTCATAGGCTTTTCAATGCCACATTTTCTGCTCAACAAATACATAAAGTGACTTCTCTTTCCCTTGTGGGCAGACATCTAGAAATTTATGTTCAGCAAATGGTATTCCAGCCTACCTAACTTGAGGTTTTTGGGTTTTAACTATTTCAAAAGTGACTGCATAATGTAACAATAAGCAGCTTCCAAACTGTATTTTTATCCCTGTCATTCAAGAACTCAGCACATAAAAGGGATAATATATTTTATCCTGAGGCTTCCAGTCAAAGAATATGGGTGAAGACACAACATACCATGACTAGCTTGCAGCTCAACAGATATGATAAAAGAGGAAGGTCTTTCCAATAAAAGGTACATGATGGATTAGCAGCTCTATTAAAATAAGTTGTTGGAAATGTACTTGGTGGGATGATTTTGAAGGTTATTCCATCTTCCAAAGAACACTTCCATAACTCTTCCGTGTTTCTTAAAGCCAATTGCCAATTTCCAAAAGAGAAGTTAGTTCAATTATGGAGAACTCTTTTAAATTTGATGCTTTAATTTTTTAGCTTGAAACAGTCATAACTGGAAAAGACTAGCCCTCTAACCCTCCTATGGGCTTATTTGGTGCCTCAAATCAGTTCTGCATGCAAGGGTCACTAACTTGCTAGATGTGTATTCATATGATGGATACTTACCTATTGATTTTCCCAAATCAAAGCTCACAGCTCAAAAAAGATCTCTAATGTGTAACTGGCAAAACTTTACAAAGAGTTAACTCATCTAGAACTTAGACGTTCTGACAAGGAAGATGTGATCATGTTTAAGTATGTCTTTTTCTTATGCTCACCAGTGGTGCTAAGAAAAGGCAAAGTATAGCTGAGTCTTTCCCAATTCATGAATATGCATCTGCAAGCCTTCTAGACATGTTCATGGGAGAGTAATCTGCTTATTGCTGTGCAGTGATGCTACATCAGGATCATCATTAGGAAGGTCCTGGGCGGCAGTTTGATGGAGGCTGGGAGAGTACTCTTGATAGTATTGCTGATGCTTGTTCCTACCATTACAGTTTTCCTTACAGAGCTACTTTTAGGTGTTATAGGCTTTTCTGTTTAAGGTACAGGTGTTTTTCAAAGGGAGATTAAAGACCCTAGAAAGAGCTGGTGTAGCCCTAACCAGAAAATGTCCAGAGCTTCTGTGGACTGGTCAGGATTGAAAGATAATGAGCAGTGGGTTTCAAACTGTTCACAGAAGGTATGCCCATGCCTTCCCCTGGAAACTGAAATACTACAACAGTCCTTCCCTTCAGCTCTGCATCTGGATACCCCAGTTCATTCCGGTTGACCCTCCAGTTTATCCCAGATAACAGCCAGGAAAGACATCAGTGGCAGGAAGATAGCTACATAGATAATACAGCAGGCTGGATTGTAAAGCCTGCAAAGAAGAGGTCACCCATGATGAACTGCCATCCTCAGCCACCAGGTCAGTGCTCCAGACACAGCTGACCTGGGCTGCTGAGAAAGCAGTGGTTGTCTGAATCAAGATTTTACTAAATCTCTCAGGGAGGGGTGTTCTATGATCTCCTTGTATATGCCCATTGGGACCACAATATCTTCCTCAAATGTGGTTTTGGAGCTCTTGATGGGGTTAAAAAAAAAGTAACAGGTTAATGTAAGAAAAACAGAAGTATCATAATTCTTGTAAAGTGCCAGCCATTTACTCTAGTGAAAACTGCTGATAATACAGAATTGCTAAGATATGCACCTTAGTTCTGAGGCTTTGCAGTCATTCCCGCACAGCAAATAACTGAAGGGAAAATAGAGTCAAACGGTGGGAGCAGAGGAGCCCATTCTTATACCCAAATGCTAAAGGCACTCTCTCATAGACACAATTTATCTCAGCTTGGATCTGCACACACTGAGGGCATGTGTTTATTTGACTGTGCTGAATGTTACAGGAGAAATCCACAATTGTGCAGGTCAGCAGCAAGTCCATGTTACCACAAAACATCCTTGAAATCTTTAGGCTGTAATGCTGGAGAGGCTATGCCTTCATCCTCTATGCTGTCATGCAGATCTAATGTTTCTCTAGCCTCAGAGGTGCTGGAGGAATAAATACACTCTATGCTGAATCTGCTGGATCTTGTAACAATCTGTACTTTATAAGCAGACACATCACAGAGCTATCAAGCAAGCTGGACCAGGGCTGTGCTCAGGTACAAGGAGGAGGGATTGCTAAATGCACTTCACCGCGTGACACAGAAATGAATCCCCAGCCTGTATTGTGTCTGCTTCTTTGCTTTAAATAATGCTTTAATAAAAATAAGAAAGATAAAGCATAAGAGAAGGCATTGCATGAGATGGAAAAGATGCACTTCATTTTGCGTTATCCTTAGTCCTCTTGTTACTGGACAAATCTGGGTGGACACAGTGCCAGCAAGAGCAAGGGATATGATGGAATTGAGTAATCTTCCCAGAGGACAAAGGGCTTTTTACCTCTCATACAGTCTCTCTATTCATGAAATAATGTTCTTTTAGCTCTTTTCCCTAATTCAGATGGGATCCATAACTTCTCTTGCAAGAAGACCTTTCTTTCTGAGAGTTCTCTCACACCTGTTCTCCTTGAGGAATATTGCTTTTTGGCTTGAGTTTCCAGTTGGAGCTTTGTCATTTCCCTTATGAATATCCATCACTATGGACACTGGTGACACAACTACCAGTGGCATTTATTAATGGAGAAGTGTATGACTAGATTGTCCAAGTGAAATAAATGACTTAAGATATGTCACATTAAGATGCTATAAGAGAAAGCTTATTTAATGGTATTCTATAACATACATATACAAGGTAGGATGGCTCCTGACATTATATGAGACTTCAAATAGTTGCATTTTAAACCCTTTGATAAATGCAAATGTTCAAGACATCACTCATACTATGTACCGCAAGAACCATCTGCTACACTTTAGATCAGAGATGAAATTCCCTGTGTTCAATTGTCTTTCAGTGTTCAACCATGCCAGGACAAGCAGAGTAGGAGACGACCAAAAATGCACAGAGGAATTAGTGCCTCTTTACCTCCTCTCAGTGCTGTTGCACTTCTTGATAGCTCTAAGAACTTAAAGTCCCATATTCTTGCTTTAAATCTCTATATTACATTGCAATGCGATGCATGTCCTTGACTTCAGGAGTACAGGCAAGCTTGGAGGATCTTTTGAAGCAAGTAATTTACTCAGTGGTATTTCCATGCTTTTGTGTTGTAAAGATCTCCATACTCTCAGATGATTTGGGAAATTAACCTGACTAACAAACCAAAATGACTTGTGTTTGACCTCTACATCTTCTGTACACTATTTATTTTGAATTCTCATAATTTGTAACTGGTCCAATATTTTGTCGAGATGCATGTTACAGACCCTTTTCCCTGATTAGCTGAGCACAGTTTCTTGGATCAGAAATAGTGCTGTTAAGTCTCTGTGTTAATTTTGAATTCACTTTCTGGAAATATTTAGCAATATTTAATTAAAATTTACAGTTAATATCCCTTTTTGCAAGCCAGACTACAAGAATACTTTGTGGGTGAAACTGTGTGGAAGCAGACCAAATAATTTCATTTGGCCAACCAGAAATATTTTCATGGAAAGTTGGTTGCCTGCCCCTCCTTCACCATAGGGTATGTATTGTGTTACTGGAAGATGCTCAATAAGTCAGTTAACTTTCTAACTTGAACATTACACTGTGGGTTAAACACTTCCCCCTCCCCCTTTTGTTGTTTTCTGGAACCTCATCAACGCAAAATTTCTAATTTCATCCTAAAGAAATCAAAAGGAATAGAATGTTCCTTTTTGTAACCGTTTGTTTGAGCCTTGGTGGAAAAATAATGGAGATAGGAAAAGTAGATTAGAGAAATTATATGACCTGGACAGTTCAGGATTTCTCCCTTCAGAACCTATTTCACTTTTGCCAGGGAATTCACAGTATCTCTTACTCCAAATTTGAAAACTGTTCCAAGACAGCTCCTTATATGATAATCTCTGCCATGTGTACTCAGGCAGAGAATGGCAGAGATGCTCTGCTCACTGGCAAGATTAGGAAATATTAATGCTCCTCGGCAGGCACATCATCTTCCAGTACAACCCTCTGGGGAGGGATAGGTAAGCCAGAGTCCCCCACCATCTGGGAAAGACCTTCTTGGTACATCTTAAAGACTTGATTTTAAGCTGGTCCACACATCATTAGGAAGCTGGAAGAAACAAAAACAAAGGCAAGAAAAGTCATTGCCTGGACTGCCAGCCTCAGTGAAGGATACACCAACAGATAGAGAAAACCTTGCACATAAAATAGATGGGTTTTAGCTGAGTTAATTCTGAACCAGCTAACTGCTTCAGGTGGCTAGTGGCAATAGTTTCATTGTGCAAATTCCTTGTTAAAGCTCTGCAGTTAAATTTTGTGTGTGAAATAAAAGTACATCTGTGTTTAATTTTACAAGTTTGCCATACATCGTAACCTTAGAAGAACCCCCCAACATCATGCAAATTAAAAGCAAGTATTCGCATGATTTGCATAGATGTTTTTCTGGGTTAGACATTACATTGGAATGCATTGGCAGTGAGTGGCTGTGACTAATATAACAGAGCCTTACATTTAACATACTTCATTATACAGTTTTTGTGCACAGTAATGTAACAATTAGTTTGTCAAGATATCACGCTCAGCTCAAATTTAAATAGTGTTGCTCTCTGCTGGTTAGTCTTGTGAACTACACATTTGTTTAATGTGAAAATGTTAATTGAATTGTTCTCAGAGACGAAACTTCAGGTCCCGTTCCACCAGCTGCTAGCCAAGCAGGGAAACAAGGAAATACATGCAACAAATAATCACTTTGATCACGTTCACTCTTTTCTCTGGCAGATGTTATCCAAAACCACTCTTAACTCATTCTACAGAATTATTACCTGGCTTCTCATTAATCCATCCTATATTTCTACATTTGATAATTTTTCATATTATTTCCCATTCTTTCTTCCTCCTAGCTTTCCCACCTCCTGAATAAATGTTCTGAAGAGCAGTATTGAAGGCCACTTATCTCAATCTTACAAGAAAGTAGCACCCAGAACTGCATTTTCTGAAGAAACTGAACTAGTCAGCCCATTAGGCGTGTTCTGATTATACCATTCAGACTGAAATTTTTGGAGAACTTTTTCTCTGGTTTCTCTACTTAGAGTGACTTAGAGTTAAAAAGCTGAAATCTAATGCCAAGGTTTTCAGCATATTCACAGGTGCAATCCCATATGCTGGGTGAATTGTAAAGCCTAGGCAAGTATCATATTTTTTAGTAGCAAAGAGGGGTTTTGGTTTTCACTTAGGCGCCTAAGTTCTCTTTAATCACCAGCTGACCAAGTTTTTGGCATCTTGTCTTGTCTTATAAACAGGTGAGAAGGAACCTGTAGAGAAGACAATATCATATGACCATGCAAAGCATTCTGTAGTGCAGTGCAAGCAGTAGTTGTCTTTTTCTCTGATCCTCTGCCTCTTTGTGCTATTGCACAAGTAATAAAATTGAAGTTTGCCAAGAATTGTCCATGTTATTCACACAGACCATAATATTTAATTTGATAATCTTGTAAATTTTGCTGATTTTACTCCTTTCTTAGATGTACACTCTGAGAGGTATCACTTTTTAGTTTTTTGCGTCCTACTTATCTAGGGTGCATATCATAGAATCGTAGAATAGTTAGGGTTGGAAAAGACCTTAAGATCATCTAGTTCCAACCCCCCTGCCATGAGCATAACTGAAGCATACTAGCATTCTTCTGTTGACTCTATGAAATGAATACAGGACAGTTATAACAAAGCTGTTAGCTAACCATAGATGAAGCAATGTTTTAGTGTAATTATTGGATAACATAAAGGGGGATTAAAAAAATATTTTTGAATTTCCAGTGAATTCTATAACTTACTTCAATTCTATCTTTTAAATAGCTTTCAAATTATATGAACTATAGACTAAGTCTTTCCCATGCTTATGTTTCCAAGTACAAAGAACATTAAAATCTAGATTCTTCATATCTGTTCCTATTTAGGTCACTAGCAAAATCTCCTTGCTGCGTTTACTTCATCACAGATGTGTGTTATATGGATTTGCAGAGATCTTCAAATATCTCTTGTTTTATATTTCCTTCCAAACAGACATTCCCTGCAAGCCTTCTGATTTTAATTTTAATTATATGCTTCAGTTGCTGCCATAAAACAAGTTAGTCTTGGCCCTCATGTCATAGATTGTCAGGAAACATTTTATGTGGAGAAACAATGTACAATGAGGATATGATATAACTTGTGAAAAAGTTGTGCTCCTGCAGTTTTCACTCAGGCATTATTTCTACTTATGCACTTCACTGCCAATGTTTTCCAATATGACAAAATCAGGACTCAGGAAGAAAATATGAGTGATGGACAATACGTACTCAGTAGCAGACTGAGAGTTTTTTCTGGGCTGTAAAAAAGGGAGAACTTGGCAAAATTCAGTACCTAATGTTATGTGACAATTCTCACATCAGGACATGTATGACACATAATTTTGTTTTAGTACTATTGGACTGCAAATTAAAGGGAATGTTGGAAGACAAAGGATTGTCCAGAAAAGACTGCAAGGATGTGAGATATCTAGTTTTTCTCGTTTACAGAAATCGAATGGTAAATACAGGTGTTTTGCTGTAGGTAAACTCCTCTGTTCCAAGTCTAAAAAATTACATTTAGCTATTTCAGTCATTTCAACTGAGTTAACTTGGATCATTTCACCTGACTACCTTATGTCAGAGCCACTGGTGCACTGTGGTTCTTCCTGCTTCCTAGCTACTGTCTAGGAGCAACAGTGGTTCTTTGCAGCCATCATCTGACTTTCAATCTTCCATTCATCTCTATACTTTTTTAAGGCAGCTGGAGACAGGGTTTTTTTTTGTTGTTGTTTTGTTTCTGTTTTGTTGTTGTTGTTGTTGTTGTTTTTTTTCCTTGAGGTTAACCCAGTGTGGAAGAATGAGAGCACAGAGCAGCAACTGTATCTTTATGTCCCATAGTGAAAAACCTAATTCCTTATTATACAAAGCTCTGCTTAGTCTTTACCCAGATAGGAGTTTCTTTCCGGGGGGGGGGGAATGTTTTTCTTTAAGTCCTTTTCTTATCTGATTACTTTTCATCTGCATTAAAAAAAAAAAAAAAAAGATCTGTGGAAGAGACACTGCAAAATGACCATGACATGCTGTCATATAAATATGAGGAACTGGATTATTGGAAAGGAAAATACAGCACAATATCATTTTCTTTTTTAAAATATAGCTACATTACCATGAGAAAACTAATTAAAAGGAAGCTAAAAAGGAGCAGCTAGAAGGACAAATCTTTTATAGCTTGCACAGACAATGTTTAAAACCACCACATCAGAGGACTGCAGTTAATTAACAGTGCTAATTGAACAGAACCATTCAATGAAAACCCAACTACAAAAAGCAAAGGATCCAGCTTCGTGAAACAGCCAAATGAAAGAGTATAGTAGCTCTAAAAAGACACCCTCCCAAAAAGGTGGAAGTCATATCCAGTTGGAGGAAATAGAAAAAGGAATAAACTCTACCAAAGAAAGAACAAAGAATGGTAAAGGTGGGCAAAAATATTTTTTTCTTTAAGTTGTGAAGAGGGAATTCTACAGGGAATTTGTTTGGTTTACAAATGTTCAAGATGCAACAGGAACGCTTAAGTAGGTTGGAGGCATAGGAGGAAAAGTAATCTGAAATCTTTTCATTAGCTTCCATGATAGAGGAACTGTTGGAGAATTGCTGAGAGCAGACACGATATCAACATGCTGCTTTGAATGCTGCGTATCTTGAATATGGTGTGTAGATTTGGTGATTCCATACAGTAGAACTAGATCTAAAGTAGATAAAGTAGACCTAGAAAAGGTATAGAGAAGAATAAGAATAACCAGATGTTTGGAACAATTTTCATAAAAAGAAAGAACAAAAAAAGAAAAGGACTTTGCAGCTTGGAAATAGAAGAACTATAAACACATGAACACTGAAGTAATAAGTAGGAAAACTGCTGAGCCATTCTTTCCATATAAGAGCATGGAGACAAAATTTTCAAAGTACTCATTTTCATTCATTCATGAACATCGGTAGTTTTTAAAAGTACCTTCTACAGACTGAAATATTTACATTATAAAACTCACAGGCAGATATTGTAGAGGAAAAAAAAATCCATTTAACTTCCATAACAAACAAACGAAAGTAGTAAATAAACAGATTCATAGGGCATACACTTACTAAACCTGTCTTTATGGATCAAAACATCAGTTAAGGAAGTACATGAACTTAAAGAAGAAGGATAAGTATAACAGGGGAAATAAAGTAACCAACCTATGCTAGTAACTGAAACACTCTATAAAAATTCTTCTTCATATTTGCTTTCTTTTTCCTAGTCTATTTCTTTAGCATTAACAGCATCAGGATCAACATGGCTGTTCTATTAATTTTTTCATTTGTTGTTCAGTATACACACTGGTAAATTTTTTGATGGCTATATAGAATTTTTGTTTTTCTGGATGTTGATAAATTTAGTGTATTTGATAGTGGATTACATATTGATGCCATTCCTGTCCTTCACTCTGTCCTTTTTCCTTGTCGTCCTCCATGTTTTGCCATAAAGACAAAGATTTCATTTAATGAATGCCAAAGATGCTTCATCTAACTCCCAGGATTTGACTTGTTTTTTGCTTTCTTCTATACTCCTTTATTTAAGTGGGTGTTTCACCTTAAATTTCTGTTTCCTGCCTAAGTCAATTTGTTTCCCTGTCTAGAAAGCCTCCTCTGATATCTAGCTGAGGTAGCTTGTAAAAATGTCTTCCACCAGGCACATAGAGCCATCACCTATATCTTACGGTCACTAGTAATAGTACCACTTCAGTTAATGAGTACCACCTCAGCTCAGGCATTGCACACTAGCCTATTTCCCACAATTAAAGTACAAGCAGATGGCATCTGAAAAGCATGTCCTTGTGCTAATAAAATAATAGATATTAACTTAGTTCTTTGGGGTGCCCACCTACCAAGGAGTGCCTTGGACTTCACGTCACTGGCACTTTATTCACAGGGGAAAGCAGGGAGCCCTCCACCTGGTAGCGCATTTTGCCAGGGTCATATATATGAAATCATTGCTGCAGCTGATGTATCAAGATCTATTTTAAAGAGTGCTCACTGATAGTGTCTAAACACTGGGGTTTATTTTTTTTATGTATTAGAACGTGTACCTTCCTTTCAGGATTAAACCTTTTCCCCCTCCTCTGCTTGCCTCCTTGTCCTCTGCCTTGACAGAGTTTGTACCCTTGGTTTGATATGACACTTGCACCATTGCATTTTCTGGCCTAGCATTGTATCTTCAGGCACTTACGACATTGGGCCATTTTATGCTGACAACCTGATGTAAAACGAGCTCCTCCACATGGAAACAACTCTCAGGAGAGCTAGTTCCTTCCAGCTGGCTTCATATTTTGTTTACTGAAGCAGTTTGATTGTCTCTGTGTTATACTCACATATTTTGTAATTTTTCAGTACTGTTCTATTACTTTTGGTAATTTCAAAGTTTTGGGCCAGAAGTTCTCCTCTGACAAAAATCATCCTTTGAATTCTCTCCTTATTAGTACCATAAACCAATTTATATTATAACATGCCCTCTAGGACATTTCCAAATGAACAACATTCATTTAGCATTCATTCTATCACACAGAGTTTCAGTGTCTTCTTGCCTCTCATTACAAAATTTAACACATTCTACATAAACACTTCGCTTTCCTGAGTGAATTTTAAGATCTTTTGTAAGTCCTTTGAATTATTACTGAAGAAAACAGGGGTGGAATAAAGCTTGTCCTGTGGCATCTTTCTGCCCCAAAACAAGAGGAGTTCTATCTGATAGAGTTGTTGTTTTTCTGACACAGTAACAAACTGAGTAGACGGAACATTTCTACTGCCATTGATTAAAAGATTTTCTTTATCTGCAAATATGGTCTGCAAGAATATGGAGATCACAACTTGTGTAAATTGCTGCCAGCCCTTATTTGTTTCATTGCCTGTGTTCAGTCTTCCTAAAAAAGAATAGTTGTTCTTATGATTATTACTTCCCCACCCCCACCCTGCCACCAGCTTTGAAATGGGATCAGTTGCCTATAGACCAGAATCTAGTTCTTCCTGCAACTGAGCTGGTGTACAAAAGCTGGCTGCTTCTTTTGCTTACCTTTAGAAATGTTTGCTGCTCTGAATCCCGACTGAATAATGGTGTTTACTGCAGAATCCCAATTCTGGTGCCTTTCAGGCACGGCTATGAGCCTAGTGCTTCAGAGTGACTGTCTCTTGGCAACACCCCTCTCCTTTTTCGGGAAGGCAAAGTTCACTTTAGTCATAAAGGAGGCAGATACAGCTGGGACAGCAGCTCTGACACCCCAATGGGCCAAGCACCTAACTTTTTCAAGTCATTGCCCAAGTTGGGTGCCTATAACAGCTGGAATAAACAGCCTTAAGGCTTTTAGTACTTCTAGTCTCTGTGCTATTGCAAGCAGACTGTATATTTGGCTGGATAATTTTTGTATCTTTGGCCTTGGCTTTTTCAGCTTGCCTCTTAGTTACTCAGAGAGACTTTACCCAGGTTTTTGTATCTGGTATCACAGATGTAACACAGAGCTCAAGGGAGATGACATATTTTGGATCTGGTTTAGACTTGGCTTCTCAGGGAAACATTTATTGTTACAATTTTACTTTGTAACTTTACACCATTTTTATGTTCAGCTCTGAACCCTGCAAATGTTAAGGAGCAAAGTTTTCTGACTTCCCCAAGAGGTGCAGCATTAGCAACATTTTATGTACAGTGGAGTTAAAGGATGAAGTAGTGAAAAGAATTTGGTGACAGAGTCCATCCTAACCTGGATTCTGCTGATTTACTCACTAGGCAAAGACCATTTTCCGCACGCTGTAAGTACCTTCCAATTGTCTGAAAAAACTTCAGGTCCTGGAAATGGCAATGTTAACAACTTACACAGACTGCATGAGGGAGGGGGGCAGAAGTACTGCAAAATCTGTGGTCTGGATACATGAGCCTTTGCCTTCTTAGCAGTGCTAACAAACATCTTCTGTACTGTACTGCTGCACATGGAGTATACACTCTGGATTCAATAATAGTTAAATAAAATGCCCATATTCTGATCTAGCTGCATTAGAATTGTCCATGAGACATGCCATTTCATAGGTCTTATTTTAAATGTTTATTATTGAAAAAACTGAGTCCCTAAAGGACTGGTACTGGTTTTATACAACATCTTCAACTACCTTGGAAAGGAGATGCCCAGGGAAATTGTCAAGTTTTCACCTGATTTTAAGCTTTTTTCAGATCATCAGATAACCCACTGGCAGTGAAGAACCCCAGAAAGACCTCACTAAACTGAGTTAGTGGTCAGGCAGGAGATGGTAGTTTTCAACTCAGCAGTGAGTTGAAACATCAGGTGAGACATCAAAGGAACAACAGTCTAACATGTTTATGTAATGCTGAACTCTGAACAGGCAGCTATAACTCTGGAGAAAGTTCTTGGAGTCATCACTGAAAATCCTCTGCTACCACCAGCTGCAGCTGCAGTTTGAAAAAAACCCAACAAAATGTTAGGCACCGTGAGGAAGGAGAACTGAGAACAAGTAGAGTCATTTTGCACCTTTTGAGTATTGCGTATAGTTCTGGATTCTGCATCTCATGAAGGGCATTGTGGAGTTAGAGAAGGTACAGAGAAGAGCAAATAAAATGATTATGAGGATAGAGTAGCTGCTGTATGGAGGGAGGCTCTTCAGTGTGCAAAGGAGAAAGATGAAGAGAGAAACTTGATGTAGAAAAAGCTCTGAAGGGTTCCCTATCCAGGGACCATGCTAGATTTCCTGTTGTCACTGCTCCATGAGTGATTTTCAAACCTTTGTATTCAATTTGTCCAAAAGCTGATTTCTTCCTTCATGGATTTTTCTTATTTCTTCCTGGTGCTATATCAGCCCTACTGATCTGGGTGATGGGGGAACAAATTGTCCTGGCCATATATCAGTTGCTGAGCAGCTCTGAGGGCTATCCTCCCAGTCAATCTTCTAATGTGACCCTGTCTAGGCTTTCTGCCTGGAATGCTGCAGCACAAGAGATAGAAGTCCAGTCCACAAAAGACTTAATGCGTCCTTTCCTCATATGTTCTGCCATGCCCACACTGTGCAGTTTTACCATCACCACTCATTGCTGTAGGTGTTGCATATACTGGCTTAATTCATCTTCCCTCACAAATATTGTTGAAGAGTCCCAGACACAGTCAAGTGTCTATGTAGTCTACAACACAGTATGAAAATACACCAAAAAAGACTAAATTTCATAGTACATACAGTTTCAAACTGCATGGAGAATGCCAGACAAAAATATGAGATGTGCTGTATGACCAGAAAAAGACAGACTAAAAATATGTAATTACCTTTTTTGAGAGACAGGCAGCAGTAAAATCATCATCAAAAAGACTCTCGTTACTGTTGTTCATAATAATGACAGTGATCCTATTTTCTGCTGTTGCCTTGGTCCTCAGGTTCTAATACATTTTTCCTTGAGTATAAATTCAAATGAGTTGCCAGATGATGTCATTAGACTGTTTGATGTCTCTAGCATGTTTTATCTTGTAAATAATGTGCTCTCTTTTCCATGCCCCTGTATGAGATCAGCTAAGTGCAATTTGCTTAGCTTTCTCCTTGGATGGCTAATAGCAACCAAGCACTTTGAACAATCTATGTAGGTCATTGCAAAGTTAATTAATCCTGCTTTTCAGGCTGAAAATTATTTTCAAGGAAACATGTTCTAAAACAGCTGTCCCAAGGATTTTAAATAGGTTCTAATAATATACACATTTAGTGCAATACCAGTATTTCTAGAAAATAAAATTGATTAATATTCATTGGCAAGACTGAAAAGGCAATGCTGAGCATGACGATCACAGGTATTTATTTCCAAAGTAAGTGAAGGGAAATTGTAGAGCTAATCAGTTTCTGAATGAGCAGTGTAAAAGAAAACCAGTATTGCAAGAGAGTCATGGAAGACATCTAAGTTGATATTTACTACCAAAAGGGTAGGTAAGAAACTTAGAGCCTTAAGGAGGAGTTATTATGTCAGCACAATAGCTTTGCCAGAGTCAACATAGAAGTTTCTTCATCTGTCAGATTCTTTTCTTGGTATATTGTCATTTGACTTTAAATTTTAAAGGTCTGTTGATTCAGAAAGAAATAGAGTTTGTGTTGGTTTCTTGGTTTTACACTAGTACTTTATTACCACTTTTTAATTTCACTTTTTTTCCTCAGAGCATTGGGCAGGGTGGCAAGAGAAAAATAATTCTGTGCACTGCCTCACATGGTTCCTACAAAACTATCTATCTCCCTCTGTCCTCCAAGCTGGCAATGGCAGTCTTGCCAAACTTCAGAATTTAACCAGTTTTGACTGCATTTGTCTGTTGAGCTACAAGACAGCTAATTGCCAAATTTCATGTATGCAACAAAAACAAGCTTCTTATCTGGTACAATCAGCTCTGCTCACTTTTTAGCAGATGCACCAGGGAGAGTAGTTAAATGATAAAGCCTGGACATTTCCAACATATTAATACATTAGACAGCTATCCTAGGAACTAAGATAGCAAGCAATCTGCATCCAATACAATATCTTCAACAGCCTTTTTGGGTTGTGTTTCTCAAACTGTACTCCATGCATGACTGGTAGAGTTTAATACATTGGTCTATGAAATCAGAAAGAAACCACACATACTCTCCATACTTCCAGGCAAACAGACTTTCTTTCATTTTGTAATAAATGAACGTTCTAACTTATCCTAAGTTAGCCTCATTTCTATTTTGCTTGTAAATGAAGACAATTGTGAGAACACTGTAGAGATGGTCTGGTTTTTTTTCCTTAAAAACATTCTTACAGTCATTCAATTAAATGAAATTAAGAAATGCTGGCCTGCAGAGTGGATCTTTAGAATCAGGCTGTCAACCAGAATTACAACCCCTGTATGTATGTATGTTTTTGCTTTCTAAGTTAAAAATTAAAAATAAATAAAAAAAAAGTCTAAGGTGTTAGGTTTATAGATTAAAAATTAGTCTAAAGAGATTTTTATAGAAAAAAAATATATAGACCTTTCTCATTGTCTGACAGTGACTACATTGGCTCCCCAAAATTCCTCTGGATTATATTTCAAGCTTATAGATAAATATAAACCAAATTCTGAATGCAGTCCCCCTGTTTTGCGTGTACCACCTCTCCTACAGCACTATTCTGAACTCATCCATTCCTTCCTTCTGTCTCCCCAGTATTGCTGGAGGGAGAAGAAGGAAGGAAAGATTCCGGTCTATTTCAAGCATCTGGCATTACAATACAACTCAAGGTCTGATCATATTATCCTTGAACTTTAATTTTCACAATGTGAAGTGATAAAAGTTTGATTTGACTAGATGGTTTTATAAAGTAAATGAATCTGTTAATCAAAGTGTATCATGTCTGAACAGATGTCCCAAACTTGAATGAGGAAATCACAATGTGGGCTGCTCTGTAAGAGGGTACTGGACCTTGGCTCTTGCTCCACAATCTTTGATTCTGAGTACCCAGTCCTCCTTTTCCAGAGAATGTCCCAGATGGACATCTCCTTGTGCATCCCTCCTAGGAGCTGTTAGTGCCAGATCACCTCCACACTCAGGTCTGATGACAGCAGTGTAACTTATGAAGGCGGAACCAGATAATGTAGTTCCTTTATGTTCGCAGCTCTCCTCAGCCTTAATCTCTGCATACCTGTCTACATTCCTAAAAACAGATTTGTGAATCCAGGTTTCATGGTGTTAACCAGTCTATGCTTACATTTAGAGGCCTATGCCCATGAGACAGGCAGGATTCGAGACATGACTGCAGAATGCTTTACCTTTTCAGACAGGCTGTTTTATGCAGTCTGCCAGATCACACACTGGCATTGCACCTCTCTCATTCACTCACTGGTTTGGGTGCTTCAAAGCCTCAGATTTGAAGTGACACAAATGTCTGCATCATCATGTCTAAGTTTCTTCTTAGACCTAGGTCCAGGTGATGTAGGCTGTGTGAACATTTGATCTACAATTTATAAGAGACTTCACTAAATGAGAAAAGTGTTAATCAAGGGGGGGAAAAAGCTCTAATAAACATTTCAGCATTGCTTATTTGCACAGATGGTTGAACTGGGGAGAATATGCAGAAAGAAAAGATAGATCCTGAACATGCTTTGGAAACAATTTTTCACCCAAATAGAAATAAATTTGTGAAGCAGCCAAATATGAAAGATTGCTGAGGCAGCAGTGCAGATGCCAGGTTTAGGCAGTAAATAATTGAGTGCCATCGCAATGGAAACACATTACTTAGAAAGACAATGACAGAGTTTTAAAGAAACAAACAAAAAAACCCAGTTTTTTAACTCCTATCTCTACCTTCTAATGTGCTCCCCACTCAGCATGACCTTGGATCCAATTTCTAGTGCACTAGTTTTCAAATAGATGCTAGTGGTGAGCACACTGTACTCTCACAAGCAGGACAGAGATAACATAAATCACCTATCAACCTAAAATATTTAGGGTCCCTGAAAAAATATGGGCTATTTGAAGGGATACAAATCTGCCTCTTTAATTTATATTATAACTATATCATTCTTGTTTCTTTCCTCTCCCATGAGACTGATGAAAAGAACTTGATAAGATACACATCTGTAAAACCATTTCCAAAAGATTTTTTGTCAATTGTAAACACATATTCACTAAGTGCAATTAAAACTTTAAGACTGAAAAGGACTTCCTAGTCTCAAATGCCTTTCCTGTTCTAGCCCAAGCAGACATGTCTGAAGTTCTGTTGAAAGCTAGTCTATGTCTAGAAACTAGTTTGGGACTTTTTTCTCTTTTTTGCACCCCTGAAAGCATTAGATCAGTTATACAAAACCATTTTCCCTTCTAATTAAAAGACAATTTAGGCTGCTTGAGGTGGTTATTCATTTAGAAGTCTTATTGGCTTTTATAAAGAAGGCATGGACTGATTTCTGCAGAAGCCTGGCTAGTAGCATAGTGGACTTTTTAACAAGGACACAGATTTCTCAAGTTGCAATCACAAAGTAACTGCAGTTTGAGTTTGATGTGTTGGTAAGACTTTACCACCAATTTGTATAGCTTTAAGGTTAATATATGGCTTACTTAATATTCCAGCTTCAGTACGCTTGGTTATACATCAACATATGTGCAAAAACATAAACTCTTCCAACCGCACTGTAAATAATCTGATTGATATGTTGAGCTTTTAAATCATATAAACTACTGATAATTACAAGCATTATAAAGTGTATGGCAGATTAATTCCATTGTAATTGTAGTGAGAAGAGTCTTGGCTTTTGCAAAGGCAGTAGCAAAACTCCAATTGCCTTCCCTAAGTTAGGGTTTCCCTTACTATAAAACATTATTAGCAATATCCTATTAATTGTTTACTATTGAGAGGACTGTTTTCTTTAGCAGGACATGCAAGAAGTGCTTAGCTGAGATTCTTTAAGTGTTTTCAGTGTGTTCCTGGAGCACAGACCTGTAAAGCATAGGTCAGGTACCACATTCTGTGAATGAGCTTGTAGTTTGGGTACGGCAGAGACATTTTGTGCTTCTTTAGTATGACACTTGGAACATGCTTTAAAGGGTTACTGAAGTAGAAAATGGCAATTTTTTTTAAGTGGGGAAAAGAGGAGAATTGCAAATGTGCTGAATGAAAAAGGAGACTGTGGTGGAGGTAAAAGCCAGGCAATTTCTCTGAATGTCTGCTTCTATTTTTCCCTTTTTTCCCCATCTCCTGAGAAGCTGGACCATATCTCAGTATAGACCATCTCTTATCTCTGTCAAAGTGATATAAAATGTTTGGAAATAGTTGTAGTTATACATTTAATATCCTTTTAAGTTCAGGTGGTACTATTAGCAGATAGAATGAAAAGCCACAAATCATGACCAGGCATCCCATGAGCAATTCTAGTATCCCTGTTGCAATGAATAATTTCACCACCTGAATTCTTTTCAGAAACATTGCTTTTTAAGTAGATACTAGAGAATGTCCACGGAAAATGAGTCAGAAGAGTCATTATCTTGACCACAGAACCCCCTTACAGAATTAGTTTCAGCTTTCTGAGAGCAGAAAAAGGCCATACAACCTAGTCATGCCACAAAAATTACTGGAGAAACTTGATTTTAAATACTGCTATCTCACACTGAACTACTAGTGAGCAATCTAAAAAACAAAATAGGTCTGGAAATGCTTGCAGACACTGTAATTCAACCCACATTCTTCATTCTCTTCATCTCTTTCATTCCCTTATTGCATTATATTAAACTGAAAGGATGATTTAAGCAATTAAAAGGCAAAATAATTTTCCAGGCCTAAGAAATTACATAGGTTTCATTAGACTTGATAAGGTTTCTATCAAAATCCAGCATTTTAATATTGGTGCAATATAGAAAGGGTTACATGGATTAGGAAGGCTAGCATAAAATCTCCAGAAGATTAAAATATTTGCTACTTGACAAAGGCATACATAATTAAGATGGCATCCCCATACTACAAATGCATGTTTGAAAGTTCAGATTTGGAAAGGTTTTAAAGGATTACTTTTATTAAAATATCTCAAGTTGCTAGAAATAGACCTCATGGTAGACAAACAGTAAACAAGGTCACATACTTCCTACCTGTTGAATAGAGAAAAGCATGCCAGACTTCTTTGCCAAAAATCCCCTTTCATGCCTTTGTTCTAACTAAACCCGATGCAGCTCATTGCCAGGGCCCCTCTGCTTCCTGTGTTGTGTCCCCCCACCTCCACCCCTCCAGCTTAAGATTCCATTTCTAGAAGCAACAGATAATTGGGGATCTTTTGAAATCAAGTACTTGAGCTTTCTATTTTTAGCCACATTAATAATGATGAACTGAAATTCTTTCCAGAATTTCACCTCTTCAGCTTAGGAATGGGTAGTCAAAATTTGTAATAACTCCCTGGTTTCTGTTTTATGTTAATGGCTGAAGTGCCTAAACAGCCTTGGGAAAGGAACAGCTTGCTAGCCTAATTGAAGCTGGCAGTATTTCCACGTCTTATTTCAGCTGGTAGGTTCTGTAGCAACCAAGGTCATGTAAGAAAATTTCAGCATATGGTAACAGCTGTGTCTGTGATTGCAATATTTTCTGCAGATGGTTTATTCATCATTAGATAACAGTCATGATTATTAAGGGACTAATTGGACTTTCAAACAGCTCATCTTAGAAGATGGAGAAATTACAAGAGAAATTACAAGAGAAAAGTTTGGTATAGCTTAAGGGGGTCTCTATATTCAGCTCTTTGCCAACTCTCAAATTTTTATTTAATGTAAGAAAAGATTTCTTTATTTGCTTTCTGCCAAACCATTTCATATCCTGATAGAAATGCAGTCTCCCTCTTTCAGATTTTCTAAATATTCATGTCATCTTTCTGCCATGTATACTGCTACCAAAAAAATCCGTGTTTTGATTATACTGTTTAAATACCTGGTATGCTGTACAGTTCAGTCCATCACAGTGAGCTTACTCAGGACAGCCTTACACATGTTAGTACAAGGTCAAGGAGACTAGATATACCAAGTTATTGAGTCAGGGTACCTAGACAACGGATCATTGTTCTTGAATTTTCATCATCAATAAGACACTTTCTACGGCTCGAAATCACAACGCTAAACATGCTCCTTTCTCAAGGAACTAGAGAAAAAAACCCAAAATGTTATAAGACCAATGCAGATTGAGAGTATTCCAGAGTTACTACTACAGTACTCCAGTATATGCCTTACTCTGGGGAGTGTGTTATGATGGTATGAGAGGTCAGGCACAGAGGGACTCTTCATTAGGGACTGTAGTGGTAGGACAAGGGGTCATGGGTTTAAACTTAAACAGGGGAAGTTTAGGTTAGATCTAAGGAAGAAGTTCTTCACAGTGAGGGTGGTGAGGCACTGGAATAGGTTGCCCAAGGAAGTTGTGAATGCTCCATCCCTGGAGGTGTTTAAGGCCAGATTGGACAGAGCCTTGGGCAACGTAGTTTAGTGTGTGGTGTCCCTGCTCATGGCAGGGGGGCTGGAACTAGATGATCTTAAGGTCCTTTCTAACCCTAACTATTCTATGATTCTATGATTCTGTATTCATTGTTCTGATCATGTAACCAGATGTCCTAGCTGGAAGATGGCAAACCAAACCAGCTAGTTCAAACTGCTTTTCTGTTTTGTCAAGTCAGGGACATATGACTGTCCCATTGATTTTAGAAGGAGTATTTAGAGACAGTACTACACAGGAGTGTAGTTGACAGAATCCATTTCTTAGAGGACATGCCTTAGAATGTTAATTAATGCTAATTTTTTTCTATTTTCCCTTAGGCTTTTGGAGCATTTTGTCTAACAACAGCAACAACAACTGTAGGATCAGGCTGTTAGCATTTCTGTGAAGATTTGGAGTACTCAGTGACACCTTACATTTAACAATCCATCAATACTTAAATATACAATCTTTAAGTCTTTCAGCCCACGACAGTTCCTGGACGTGGGGCATTAGCTACAAAAAGTCATGTACAACTCTTCAGCAATTAAAAAAACCCAAAAAAACCCCTTGAACAAAAACCCAGAAGCATTTAGTCTTGTGAATTTCTAAATTACAATCTGCTCTTTTACTGCCTTTCTCTGGAAATATGTATTTTTTTGTTTCAGCTCAGCCACAAAAAAAAAAAAGCTAAACTGAAAGAATACTGGTGTCTTACATAATAGAATTTTTTTCACTATCTGGTCTTCTTTCTAGGCTTGTTTTACAAGTTATTTAAGGACACATTAAAGATACAGTACTCTAGGACATTAATACAAAGGCCACAGCTTCAATGTTATGCTTGGGATATCTGTGTAATATTAGCAAATAACACAGGGCATGGCTATTGCATGACTTCTGAATATGCTATCATCAATATATTATGTCTCATCCAACCATATACATAAGTTTTTGCTCTGGTAATATACTGAATAATGATTGTGCAATGGGGAGTTTAAAGACATGGTGAGCTGAGATCCACTGTGGGAAGACAAGGTGATATTCCATCCTCTAATCCTCTTTTAATGACAGTAAATCATTGCTGGGCTTTAATCTTATTTGAGTGTCTCTCCTCAGATATGGAAAAGAGCGGGGGACATGGAAATGGAATAAAATTGTCTGATGAATAACTGTCTGAGAGAGATGGGAGAAGAAGAAATTAATAACTAAACAAGTGGAGAGAGTACACTAAAAGGACCAACTGAAATGTCAGGTAAGGGTCTACAAGAAAGCTTCAAACCGTTCTGAACACCACCTGAAAGGGCACCCTGCTGCAGGCTTGGGAAGAGAGAGCACTTCTCAGTATTGCACTGTTCAGATATGGTACTGTTGAACTCAATGTCAAAGACAAGTCCAATTGGTTATTAATATGAGAACTATGAAAGAAAGAGGACTGGAGCAGTTTATTTAGGAGCTGTCCAGACATCACTTGCCATTGGAAACATTTTTTTGGGAAACATAAGTGAGGATATGAAAAGAAATTGTTAGAACAAGAGCTAAAATTAAGAGCTGAGAGTTGTACTCCACCTTAAGCGGATTATCGATACCCTGTTTCTTAATTTACTGATCTCTACAATGAGGATAATCTTTATCCACAGGGTTTTGTGAATGGAATTTTAAAGTGCTTTGAGGGCTTCTCCATGAAAGTCCTATAATCATGAATAGCAAGGCTTTATCAAAAGGTATTAGTGTGTCTAAGAAGCAGGTAAAACAAACATAAAAGCTGCTAAGTGATGATTTAAAAAAAAATTATGCTCACTCATTAATATACTGAAGCAGTAATTATAATGAGCTAGTGTACATGGATGGCTTGAAGACTTTCAGAAAGGCCTAACCAGCACTAGCATTCAACAACATAGAACATTCTGGGTTTTTAATACATATATCAGAAAGTATACTAAGATACAATGCACTCTGCAGTGTACACTGAATATATTTTCTGCTGTTTAATATTTCATTTCCACTATTCTTCTCATACGGTATTATCACACTTAGCACAGTCAAACTTTATATCTTGAAAGACAGAAAACCTAAGTGACTTAAAAGAAATTTATTTAAAGAATTCATCTTATCTACTTTATAACATTATAAACTTACAGAATAAAGTACTACAAGCATAATAGCTCATTATTTCATGTTTCTATTTCAGAATATAGGTAATTATCATGGATGATTCTTTGTATACAACATGCATGAAAATGAGTATGCATTATATGATGATAAAAGGCCTAGAGCACCTCCCATATGAAGACAGGCTGAGAAAATTAGAGCTGTTCAGCCTGGAGAAGAGAAGGCTGCATGAAGACCTCAAAGCAGCCTTCCAATATCTGAAGGGGCCCTACAAGGATGCCAGAGAGGGACACTTCATCAGGGGCTGTAGCAGTAGGACAAGGGGTAATGGGTTTAAACTTAAACAGGGGAAGTTCAGGTTAGATCTAAGGAGGAAGTTCTTCACAGTGAGGATGGTGAGGCACTGGAATGGGTTGCCCAAAGAAGAAGTAAATGCTCCAACCCTGGCAGTGTTCAAGGTCAGGTTGGACAGAGCCTTGGGCGACATGGTCTAGTGTGAGGTGCCCCTGCCAAAGGCAGGGGAGTTGGAATTAGGTGATCTTAAGATCCTTTCCAAACCAAACCATTCTGTAGTGTCCTGTAGTGTTCTATTCTATATTAGTTGTGTGTTAGTTAAGTTGCGGAAAAGCCAAACTGATCCGTGCTTTGCACAATCCCTTCTTTCAGTCTTAATATAAACATACATTGTGACAAGTAAACAAGCTACAGTCTCCTTGGATATCTAACCTTTGTGTGAACAATCAAAGGAATACAAAATACATTGCAACACTAGAACATTGTTTCAGAGGCTACTTGCTTCATTTATGAAAAAGAAAATAGATTCCTTTGTGTTCATCTGGTTTCATCTTCCAACTTCTGAATAGCTGTGATTTTTTCTGTCAGCTTAAAGCTTTGTCTACTGCCAACCACCTCGTGCATGACTGTCACTAAGTCTTCTGAGATACCCCTGTCTTCCAGAACTTCAAGTCACCATGTGCCTACCCTGCCATATGCATGTAAGCCAGTTTCTGAAACCTTGTAACCATGGAAGTTGCTGGCAAGACTGAGAAAACAATCCCTTCCAGAGGGCAGAATATATTCACATGGCTTCGGCATCTTACTAACTTAGTTACCCAGCACCAAGTGTTAACCAGCTTCTACCTGTCTGGTGAAAAAGGATTAACGGCTTCCTTGTTCTGGGTATACATGTTCTACTTCTGTAGGTCTCATCTCCAGACAAGGCCAGGGACTTTTTGCAACATTTCGGGGGGAACAGAATTGACACAGAAAAATGTTTGATCCTATCTGCAAGAAGGGCAAGAAAGAGGTCCCAGGAAACTACAGAAGGTGATAGAGCAGCTAATCCTGGAAACCGTTTCAAGGTGCATGACAGAAAAATCATCAGGAGTAGTCAGCGTGGACACATCAAGGGAAAGTCAGGATGAAATGACTGACCTGATAGGCAAGGGGAGAGCGGTAAATGTTGTCTGTCTGGACTTCAGTAGGGCCTTTGACGCTCTCTTCCAAAAGATACTCATAGGCAAACTGTTAATATATGGGCTAGATGAACAGATAGTGAGGAGGATTTAAAAGTGGCTGGAGGGTGGTGATCCATGCACAAAATCTAGTTGGAGACTGGTAACTAGCAGTGTACCCATGGGCCAATAGTGGGCCTGATCCCTTTTTACATATTTTGTTAATATTTTGGATAATGGGACAGAGGGTACCCTAAGAAAATTTGCAGATCACACAAAATGGAGGAATGGATGACACACCAGAGGGAATTAAGCTGCCATCCAGAGGGACCTTTGCCTTGGGGAGGAACAAACCCATGCACCAATGTATGCTGGGGCCCACCCAGCTGGAAAGCAGCTTAGCAGAAAAGGACCTGGACCTGGTGGACATCAAGTTGAACATGAATCAGCATGGTGTGCCCTTGTTGCAAAGAAGGCAGAAGGTAACCAAGGCTGCATTCAAAGTGTTGCCGGCAAGTCGAGGGAAGTGATCCTTCCCCTCTACTCCACTGGTGTGGCCACACCTGGAGTACTGTATCCATCTGGGGTCCTCAGTACAAGGGAGACATGGACATACTGGAGAGTCCAACAAAGGGCCACAAAGATGATTGAAAGTTTAGAGGATTTTTGTTATGAGAAAAAGCCTGAGAGAGCTGAGCCTTTTAAGCCTAAAGAAGAGAAGGCTCAGAGGGGATCTTATCAATGTATATAAATACCTGAAGGGAGGGTGTAAAGACAGAGCCAGGCTCTTTTCAGTGGTGCCCAGTGACAGGATAATAAACAATGGCCACAAGCTGAAGCAGAAAAGGTTCCTCCTGAACATCAGGGAACACTTTTTTACAGTGAGGATTACTGAACACTGGTACATATTGCCCAGGGAAGTTATAGATTCTCCCACCTTGGAGGTATGGAAAATCTGCCTGGACATGGTCCTGGGCAACTGGTCCTGCTTAAGCAGCGGGGTTGGACCAAATAACGTCCAGAGTTTCCTTCCAACCTCAGCTATTCTGTGGTCTGTGATTTTAACACAGATTTTCAGGCACAGACAAGAATTTGGCTACAAGTTTTTGAAGAGCTCCAGAGACAGTGTGTGAAGGTCTATATATTTGCTGTTGTATATAATCAGTAGTGTAGCTAAGAACTCTTCCAGATCAATACACACTCAAGCTATGAACTGACCTAAACTGCAGCTGGAAGAAAGAAAGAAAGAAACTTCATGAACAATGAATTCCGCCCATGTTAACGAGGGAAATACAGGCTTATCAAAGCTCAGCTGAGTATTTTGGTGACCTCCTTCAATAGCATCTTCCACTGCTATTAAATCAGATTCAAATTGAACGAGGAATAAAAATTCCTAGTAATACTCCTTCTAAAATTAGAAACAGGGCTTAAGAACATGTTTCCACATCTAGTACACAGCCAGAATATTTCATTAAAGCAATCATAAAACATTTGAAGAGAGATTCATTTAGGCCAGTGTTGAGCCGGTAGAAGGGGAATGCAGGGCTACAGAAATGCTTGCTATTCCTGCTGTTAAAAATAGAAGAGATTGGCATATTTTCAGGTCATAGACCAATTTGTGTCTTTGCTAGGTGCCCAAGTGCCTAAAGTTGTATGAATATAAACACAATAAGAGTGAGAGAAAAATCCAACATTAAAAGGAGAGATGGACTGAAGTATTGAAATCATGATCAAAGCTTCTCAGAGCAAGTCTCTTGAGCTTAGTTGCAGAAAAGAGACAGGTAAAACAATTTTCTGTCAAAGTGAGATGAAATTTTAGTAATGATGATTCTGTGAGAACAGTTTATGTTTTCTCAAAGTATCAATGATTAAGCATTTCATTTACCCAAATTAGTCTATTTTACACTCCTGCCCTGTACTCCTTAATCTGGTCTACAATATTTCATTCCAGTAAAATGCTATATTTTGTTTCCTTCTTGGCCAATGCCCCCTGTATGGGCTGCAGCCCTGTTTCCCTTTCTGCTATATTAACCAAATGCTTTGCTGCAGCATAATTATATCTGCTGGAGTGCAGTTGAGGTCTACTGTCCAGGCTTCTCCTTGTCAATGCTCTTTCAAGTTAGAGCAAATCCTGTTTCAAGTTAGAGGATTTTTTCCATTAGCAATATCCTGATTTAATTCTGAACCATGTGGCATAACACAGGAGTCATGTCACTGGTGCGTATATGGACACTGGGTCCCAGATTGTTGAGGCAACAAAGCCATTTGCAAAACACAGTTTGGTGTTTAAATGCATATAGATGAACAAGACTCTGAAGAAAATGAAAATTATGCTTCCAAATTTAGTATTTTTTTCATCTCAGCTTTTCCAATATGGTCTGAAACAATTTCCCATGGACCAGGACTTCCCACTCTTGCTCAATTCCAATTTCAATACACGTGTCCTTGGAAATATAAATGAAACTACTATAAGTTTCAGGTTGCCTTTTACCTGCTTCAGTACTAGAACATACAGAGCTAGCACAGGAGTGCAGATGGGAATACGGTGAGAGCTAGCACAGGAGTGCAGATGGGAATATGGTGAGAGCTAGCACAGGAGTGCAGATGGGAATATGGCGAAATGTCCTTTCAGTCAGCTCATGGTGACATATAATATGGTCTATTTTCATTGAGCCACAGGATACCTCAGGTCTATGGCAATACTCAGCTCTCTCTGTATTTCTGGTGCACAGCAGGGCATAAGAAATCTAGGATGTTCCTAGATTGCATTGATGATAACTTCCTTCTCCAAGTGATACAGAAGCCAACAAGGAGACGTTCTATGCTGGACCTTGTTCTCATCAACAGGAAGGTGCTGATGGGGAATGTGAAGCTCAAGGGCAGCCTTGGCTGCTAAGTGACCATGAAAGGTGTGGTAGGAGATCCTTAAGGCAGCAAGGAGAGTACATAGCAAGCTTGGTACCCTGGACTTCAGGAGAGAAGATTTTTGCCTCTTCCGGGATCTGCTTGGTAGAGTACCATGGGATATAGCCCTGGAGGGAAGAGGATCCCAGGAAAGATGGATAATATTCAAGGATCACCTCCTCCAAGTTCAGGAGCAATGCATCCTGACAAAGAGGAAGTCAGCCAAAACCACCAGGAGGCCTGCACACATGAATGAGGAGCTCCTGGCCAAATTTAAATACAAAACAGAAAATTACAGAGGGTGGAAGCAAGGACAGGTAGCCTGAGAGGAATATAGAGAAATCCTTTGAGCAGCTAGGGATGTCAAGGGCAACAAGCAAATCTTCTATAGGTACATTGGTGATAAAAGGAAGACTAGGGAAAAGACTTGGCAGACTCGAGAGGTGGACCTGTGCAAAACTCATTAAGTTCGACAAGGCCAAGTGCAAGGTCCTGCACATGGGTTGCAGCAATCCCAAGCACAAATACAGGCTTGGATTGAGAGCAGCCCTGAAGAGAAGGACTTGGGGGCGTTGGTTGGCAAGAAGCTCAACATGAGGCGGCAGTGTGCGCTTGCAGCCCAGAAAGTCAACAATGTGCTGGGCTGCATCAAAAACAACGTGGCCAGCAGGTCAAGAGGGATGATTCTCCCCCTCTACTCTGCTCTTGAGACCCCACCTGGAATACTGTATCCAGCTCTTGGGTCCCTAGCGTAAGAGGGACATGAACCTGTTGGAGAGTCCAGAGGAGGGCCATGAAAATGGTCAGAGGGCTGAAGCACTTCTCCTATGAAGACAGGCTGAGAGAGAGTTGGAGTTGCTCAGCCTCCTGGAGAAGAGGAGGCTCCAGGGAGACCTTCTAGCTGCCATCCAGTACCTAAGAGGGGCCTACAACAAATATGGAAGGGGACTTTTTGCAATGGCATGTAGTGATAGGACAAGGGGTAATCACTTTAAACTGAGAGAGGGTAGGTTTAGATTAGATATTAGGAAAAGTTTTTTTATTGTGCAGGTGGCAAGACACTGGAACAGGTTTCCCAAAGAAGTTGTGATGGCCCTATTCCTGGAAGTGTTCAAGGCCAGGTTGGATGGGGCTTTGAGCAACCTGGTCTAGTGGAAGGTGTCCCTGCTCGTGGCATGAGGCTTAGAAATAGATGACCTTGAAGGTCCCTTCCAACCCAAATCATTCTATCATTTTATGGCTCTATGTGTGGCTCAGTCTGCACCCCCAAAATGGGCCCACATAAGAGAAACTCTCTGTTGTAGAACAGCAGCTCTGAGCCCATCCATCTACCTTTGCTGCAGCTATTCCCTTTGAATGAAAAGTTTTCTTGAGGTAACAAGTAGTAGTGCAAGGAAAAGTAATAGCAAGCTATACCCCAAGACAAAAAGGAAAAGTCTGTGTGCCAGTCCTGTGGTTTCTCAACAGGAGGGGAAAATAATCTCCCACAGACCACCCCAAATCATCAAACCAGTATGAACTGTACTTGCTATGCCAAGAACCAAGCATCAAAGCTCAAGTGCTTACATATTCTATTAAGTAGTTTAATATTAGAGCAGGGAGACAGGAAAACTGCAACCTTTTGGTTCCCCCTGAGGTCTCCTAAAGAAGGCCATGAGGGACAAAACACTGTATTTTTTCTGTTCTTCTCTACAATATTAAACTACTTGATAGAAAATGTATGCTCTTGAACTTTGATGCCTGGTTCTTGGCATGCCAGAGGCTTTGTTACATGTTTTTACTGTAATTGAAAGAAATATCCATCTGTAGCAATTTCATTTTTTAGCAAGCTGAACAGATTCTTGGGAGGTAGGAGCTGCAAACATATGAAATGGAATAAAATAGTTTCTATCAAGCTGAATTCTTTTAGTTCTGCTTTTGAGGAAATAATCACAGAGGAGTGCTGTAAAGAAGTCCTGAAATCAGAGCTGGCATATTCAGAGTCTTGGTTCAAATAATGCTGCAAGGAGCCAGCCCTTGGGGAGTTTATAAACCTACCACACCATGTTAGCAGATAAGGCTGGGATAATGCCACTAGTCTCTGGGTGTAAGACAGCAGCCCTTACTATCGAGTTCAAAATCGTTTCCTGAATCAGAGTTGTCTGTTAACGTATCTCATCCACCTTGTAGACATCTTCCCGCTTTCTTACCCTTCACTCTCATATGGTGTGTTTATATGCTTTTGGGACAATGATTTTTCTCCTTCTCTGTTTCTATACAGTGTGTTGCAACGGGACCCTGGTCTTGGTTGGGTAGTACAGATAATGCTATGTTACAATTAAGCAACAATATTCAGACAACAGCTATTCAGAAATCAGTTAACAATGGAAAAATGGGAAATGCTGTAAGCAGAGATGACCTGGTGTCTTGGAGAAGTAGAATAAAAGTAAAATGGAACCAAGAAAGAACCTACAGAAATTTGTAAAGCCAGAACCTTGTATGCATCTGGCAAGAAGCTGAACAGGGAAAATTTCTGTGAATACTGGAGAATCAAGTTTCCACAGTGAGGTTTGTTATGGCCTTTGAGAGCTCAGAATTTTTACAGCTTCAGCAGATGGACTTCGCCCAGGTAATATGTTATTTTTTTGGAATGTAAGATGTGTGGTTAGCAGCACCCCCACCAACATCTTTCATTTCTGAAACTGGCACTGTTGTCAGGATTGGCAACCAATTGCCTACGATGCGTGCTCACAGCACTGTGACATCCTGATGCAGAAAATCTCACCACTCTGGAGTGCTCCACGAAGACTAGTTCCAATCTAAAGGCACAAAACTCCAAAAAAGTAAGGTTCATGCACCATCTTACCTTTCTGCTGAAAACCAGCAGGGATTTATTTGCCTCTGCTTGCCCTACACTATTCCCATCTGAAACATCTAGCTGCAGAGTAAAATTACAGTGAGATTTCTCTTTTTCTGACAGATATTAGAGCAAGCTCAGTTGTGCATTGAGCTGGGCCCTCAAGGTAGCTGACCACCTCAGGGCAAAAAAAGGTGCTGTAAGGTCACTGTGTTTGTGAAATACAAGAGACTTTAATTCACATTATGAACATCAAAAGCCTTTGACTTTAGAACTGCCTCCAGAGCGCAGAACCAGAGCACCTTTGACAGGCAGGGATGATCCCAGCAATGAAATGTCAGTTCAGAGCATGTTGTTCTGTGCAGCTCCTCATGCTTTATTTTTCATTGTTATATTGAAAAAATAGAATCACAGAATGCTTTGGATTGGAAGGGACCTTAAAGATCATCTAGCTCCAACCCTCCTGCCATAGGCACAGGCACCTTCCATTAGACCAGGTTGCTTGAAGCACTATCCAACCTGGCCTTGAACACTTCCAGGGATGGGACAGCCACAGCTTCTCCTGGCAACCTGGTCCAGTGCCTCACTACTCTCACAGCACATTTTATACTGACATCCAGCCTGCAGAAGTCAGTGTCACCATAGAAATCATGCCTTTGCTTATTCTTGCACCGCAAAGCAGGACCATGCCTACAGCAATCAGAGCTGTAAGACAAGTTTATATTGAGTATTTCCCTGTAAGTATGCACCCTCACAATGACAAAACATAAAAACAACTAAGGAAAAAACCTTTAATCTGAAAAAGCTACGGTTTTAATGTCCCACTTTTAGACATATAGAAATCTAGTTACTCCACAATTGAATAAAGGGATTTATAAACCATGCTGCCTTTGCTCACTGTATCTTTATGTGACCAACCTTTTTTCTTGCCTTAGTCTCTACCAACTCAAAATCTGCAGAGACCATTTTGCTATCAGTGAGTGTGTCTTTCCCTCACCATAAAAGTTTGTCTGATGTTTTCTCACTGCTTTCTCAGCAGTCTGTTTGCAGGGCAAGTTCCTGGCTACTTGCTACAGCTATCTCTTCCTGCTTCCTTGACTTGCCCTTTTGTCCACAAGCCTCTGCCCCTGCTCTGTCCTCCAGGGAAAGCACCATGTCTCCATAACCACCTAAAGATCCTGCCTGACCCAGTGCCTCTCCTCACAGAACATAACATAAATTAATCACTTCATGTTACAGGTGGCTTATAGCAAAGTGTCAGCACCGATTAAGAAAGATTTGAGAATAGCTGTAAGTGTTCTGGAAAAAAAAAAAACAAACAAAAAAACTTAATCTTCCATAAACATTACGGAGGTCAGTAAACTGCAGCTAAAAATGGAGATATAGCTATGAGATAAACACCAGCTGTTTTCTAAATTCTTCTGAAGCAGTGTATGAGGTGAATTTCAGGTATTTAAGAGGACATGTGCAATGTTCTTGGAAAACAAGCTGCCATAAATGAATATTAGAGGAAGGAGGAATATATGATTGTTGCTGACCAGAGTAAGTCACTATTAATGTTTATAATGTGTTCCCAGATAGCAGGCACCAGAACAGTGCAATGGTTTGGCCTTAAAAAGCCTCTAGACACCAACCTTTTTCACGTAGCAAGATGCAAAAGGTCCAGTTTCTGTGTTTTGCATTAGTAGGGGGGAAGTGAATAGAGAAAGCTGACAGCTGCCAGATGGCACAAATAGTTCTACATTACCAAGTACATTTCTAGTCTAAGTTTATGACAGAAGATTTGCAGTTTTGCAAGAGCTCAGCCTTCAGAAGTTACACCTAAAATTTCTTATTTTACAAATTGGGGTGATTAAACAAGGCTTCCTGTCTTCTTCTGTAATATTCCTTATCTTTGGGATTTCTGGCCATCAGCTTCAGTCCCTTGCTTCAGTGAATTCTATATGCCATATTATTACTTTTCAGACCCTTCTCACAGCTCCTGCGTTGTTTTCCACAGAACCTCTTCAGAAAGTGTTGGTATTGCTTAGGATTTAACTTGGCTGTTTTTTCCGTACCTATCCTCTACTGACTGGGATGAATTCCTGAAATCACCTAGGGTAGCACTTGCGAAGGGTGCTGGTCTGCAGATCTGTGGAAGAGAATTGGGTAGGGTCATAGGAAAGAACAGAGGTTGTGGGTTTTTTTAATCTTGCTATCAGTTTAGGGGGTTTCTAGTCTCAGAAAGATTCAAGAGACAGATAGGAATATCTAAACTGGGACCTTGACAAACTTACATTGAGCTCATCTTAAATAAAGGACAAGAAAGCCATTCTATGATTCTATATACTGGTTGGTAGTAAGACAGAACCACAAAAATTTTCTTCATATATAAAGTTGATATGTGTACTTTCTTGAAATAAAGTCTATAGTCTGGAAACTTGTGTAAGACCTCCTCTTTGCACAGGCTAAGTTTGTCCCATTTGTTCACCAGGTATGTATCAACGGGAAGAGGCTCAGCTCTGAGTCGTTTTGAAGTTTCAGCAACATAAACAGGAAAATCTGTTCTGTGTCATCAGTGTTAGGCACTGAATTCGTATGTCTGCTGTAACTGCCAAGACTTCTCACCCAAGCTTTGTTGTGATTCTGATGTTCAGTAAATGTCAGTGAAATCAGATAACTGCCCCTTTCCTAAATAATATCTGTCCTTTCCCTATGTCCAGGGGATGAACATATTGCCAGGGAGTTTAAAATAGAATGAGAGATGGGGAGTGCTGAAACAGCCACGTGTACTTCAAATTCTTCTTATAAGAGCTGTTGGCATTAGCACAGATTATTTTTGTTCATTGCATCTGTACACTTTCTAAATACAATTCCCGGTATGCTATTGCCCCTTTCTCAAAAAAACCCCAAAAAACCAAACCAAACCAAACCAAACCCACCAGGCATTCAAGCCCAAAGTTATAGCAAAAGAAAATTTTCAGCTCTTTAGCAGGCAAAATAAATAATCCTGTGGGAACACAGCCAATCTGAGACTTATTGCAAATGAAAAAATGACAAAACAAATCACTTCCTTTCAATCATTGACACCTGTTTCAGGTAGACTTAGTGTAACCAGTATATGTGCAGATACACACACAGATGCTCTTATTATTTATAGAATGGTGCACAATCCGTTAGAAACCATCTTGTAAAAGAGCAGACTTTAAAACCTCTGAAGATGCTTTTAGGAAGCTTCCAGATGCTTGGATAGTCAGCCAAATCTCTGGTACACAAAAGCAGAATGGAGATCTAAAAAAAAATCAGGTTGTGTTTTTAATTTTCTTCAATAACTCTTGCACTTGGCACCAAAACAAAACATAATAACCCAAGAAAACCAAAATCAGTCCTGAGTTCAAAGGAAAGGTTCAGTTCAGTTTGTGGATGCTCAAACTGGAATCCTCTCCCTACAGGTGGTAAATGCAACTGATGTCTCTCATGACCATTTCTGTAACACCAGCAGAAAGGTTTGCAAGTCCAGGTCCAGGAAGAATGAGAGTAGTTGATATTCCACTCTCACATGAATGAATGGGACATCATTACTGATCATCCACTCTTTTTATCATTGTTAAAAAACTTCACCTCTTAGTAAAAGAAATTTATTTTTATGTGTAATTTTAAAGATTTATTCTAGAAGAAAGCAAACACTAACATAGGGTTTGATCCTATATGAGGAACTGAAATGAATGAGTAGACTAAAGAAGGGTGCAATACTGAGTTCTGACTGTGCAGTGTTCATGTGAACATCCAGACATACAGTAGTATTTCTATCCTAATTTCAGTCATTTACTATTCAGTATCATGACATGTTTTCATACAGATGTTGTATCTGAGTTCACCTTCCCTTTTCTTCCCCCAGAGACCTCTGCAAAGCTGTTAGGCAATGCAGAGTCCTTTTTCTTCATGAGTGCTCTGTTCCACCAACATTTGCTGCTTCCACACAGCGAGAAATACACATTCCTCCCAGCTTGCACAATTTAAGTCTTATCACGTAGGTAAAGGCAGTCTACTGGCAGTCAAAACAGACTTGTCTTACTTTGCATTTTTCATGATACCAGTACCTGTGAACAGAATCTTCACAGATTTTCAGATTTAATTACTACTGGCTTAGTTTACTTTAAATGCCAAAGTTGGGAAAAAGAGAAGAGGGCAACTGAATGTGAATATGAGAAAGAACAGAGGGTTTTTTTTTTGCCAGACTTTCAATGTTTCTCCCTTAGATTCACTAAGGCAGTTTTTAGAACAGGATTTTCAAGGAAGCCAAATAACTTGGGAGCTGTAGGTCAGCCAGTCTGGGTAAACCTGCAGTACCTGGTGGAGCAGAAGAAAGCTAGTTCTGACTGTGCAGGCTCTGGAAGCGGAATTAGCATGGCTCCATCAGTGCATTGCTGCTCTGACCAAAAACCCAGCTGGAGAATGAGTTCATAGCACTGGGCTGATATAGTGATGCTCTCCCAATCCAGCTGAATGCCTGCTCCATGATCTGTGAGTGTGCAGGTTAACACTCAGCCTGGCACTGCATGATGGATTTTATTTTTTTACTGTACTCTGAAACTTCAGAGCTTCAGCACTACGTAGGATTTAACACATACAGCAAGGCACTAGAACAAAGGGCCATGCCCAGAAAAGTAATGAACACATGCCGTCATAACATGACAGTTAAAGTAACCTCCCTGCCCCTGTTAAACCTTCTGTTTCTTCAGCCTCCTCAGCACATATGCTTTACCAGCTCAAACTCACTCCTGCACTGGTAAATACGTATCATCAACTACCCTTTGACTATTTTATGCTAACAGAGTCTATATCCCTACAGGAAAACATAACGCCATTTCGTCTGGTTTAGTAAGTTTAAAGATGGTTTACTCAGCTGCAAGCAATACCACTGGTTGTTGCTCAGCGTATTTTACCATCTGACCACAGGCACAAAACTAGTACACAGAGGAGAAAAACAGGAATTGAACTTCTGAAATTTCTTTTCAAATCTTCACTCTGGAACACATCTTTCAACAGTTCAAGAAGCAGCTTTAAGGTAGTAGACAGAGAGTGATCAACTCTTTTTTTTTCCCCACAAAGTACAGTTAGTAGTTCCCTTACAACTGCTGTATCATACATGGAGCAAAACAAGCACATGGAAAAGATGTGACCCAAAGCTGAGGACCTAGAACTCTAGGGGCCTGATGGCAGAAATTAGACCCAGGACTCAGGACTCTGGCAAGGCATTAGTTCTTTAATTTAGAGGAAAATAAAAACATTTACCTGTCACAGGAGAGCCAAAAGAATGAAGTGAGATTTGTTAATTGAAGCACTTATTCTAAAAGTATTTCAGTGTTACTGATTAAAAAAAGGAACTCAGACTAGAGTTCAGAATGAGAATCAAAGCCAGTGCACACTGATGTGTGGTTTATATAAGTCAATCTCATGCTTTGACTGGGCATGTTTCTATCTGGACATGTTTCTATTTGATACAAATGAAAACAGTATTTACACCTGTGTTTGTCATAGGAAGAAAAGAGTTCAAAACCTAAACCCATCCTACCATTGAGCTTTTGTGGTGACTTTGGTTATAAATCCTTCTAAAATACTTGTACCCAAGAAAACACTTCAGCCCTCCTCCACCACTGTCAAGTCCCAATGACTTAGTTCTTGGAGAGTATCCAAAATGATAAAATACAGCAACACTAACCTTTCAGTAGCGCTGTTTCAAGGAAAAGTTGGTACTTCTTTTTTATTTATTTTTTTCTAAATCAATTCAGTTTTTAGGAACAAATGAGTGTAATTCACAGCTCCTTTTTTGTTCCTTCATGTCAAAATGCTATCTTACAAGTAGAAATTGATTCTGTAGAGTCCACTTGTTAAAAAACCTGACCATTTGGATAGAATGGAACCTTTCAAGCAGCACCAGCAGTTGTGTGCCAAGGCAAAACAAGTTTGCACACTGCTTTGTTAAAGTACTAAACTTACATATCCCCACACAATATTCTCACTGAACTTTGAGAAGAACGCAGTCATGTCAAATGAGAATGTAATCCTCAGACCTTCTTGTGGTTTCAGGTTCAGTTCTAATTTCAGAATAAGAGCTTTATCCTGAAATCTTTATTCAGACATGCACATAAAAAAATTGAATCAAACTGCAAGTGTATTTTCTTCCTACTTGCCCTTTTCATGAGCAAGGATCTCAGAGAAGCTTTGAATAAACATTATGAAATTTTCAGTCTAACAGTCTTAAAATGCTAATATCTGCCACTGGAAAAAATTCAGAGTAAGGATCTCAGGTCTATCACACTCCAGACATAGATACTTACGCACTCTTGCAGATTACCATGGCCAGCTGCATCCGCTGACCTCACAGCAAACACAAGGCATCAAGAGTTCACTGAAACCGAAAGACAAACTAACACAAATTACTTTTTTATTTGCTCCAGGATGGGCAACTTCACACAGCCTCTAAGCAGGGCCAGTTAAGGCACAATAACTTGTAACCTGTGAGAGAATATATTTCAGCCAGAAGCTTTAAGACTTCGGGACGGTTGATTGCTAACCTGCAGGAGGTGTACTTCTACTTTTAAAAGGCTTGGCGTTTATCTGGATTGGTTGTTTCCAATAAACCTGGTGTTTGCTTACCTCACAATTATTGTTTTAACAATTCCATTAATAACTAGGAATTCATGACAACCTAATAAAACTCATGGTAAAAGGACATGAAGTTTGTATGAGCAGCCTTCAGAATACTGCTGTTATAGAATCATAGAATCATAGAATAGTTAGGGTTGGAAAGGACCTTAAGATCATCTAGTTCCAACCCTCCTGCCATGAGCAGGAACACCACACACTAAACTATGTTGCCCAAGGCTCTGTCCAGCCTGGCCTTGAACACGACTGTCAGATTATTGTTTTTAAATAACAAGTAGAAGACACAATCTCTTCTCATCCTTGGAAACCAAGCTGTTTTTTTGCTGAGACTTAAAACAACATTAGCCTGAGCCAGACATTAAGCATGGGAAACCTGGATGTGGATGATTTACATAAGGCATTGCTATTGCAGCCCCAGCACAGGCTCCTAGAAAGAGGATTGTCAGACAAGTATCAGCACAGGCAGGCTTACTTACAGCATAGTAGCAATCCAGGCAATACAAATAGTGAATACAGTTGATGGATGATTGGACAGAAATACTGTGGTGTGTCGTGGTGGGGTTTTTTTTTGTTTGTTTGTTTGTTTGGGGGGATGTGTGTTGATTTTTTGTTGAGTTTTTTCTTGTTGTTTTTTTTGTTTTGTTTTGTTTGTTTTGTTTTGTTTTGTTTTGTTTTTCTGTGGGGTTTGCACTTACTACACTGAATATATGTTCTTAATGGCTTCAGAGCTCAAACATCAAAGTTCCTACTTATTCCATGGCTGAAATTATCCTTCCCCAAAGATGAAGACAGATAAGCACACAGTAAGCACTATCAGAGCAGTCACAAATATCTGCGTATGCAGCTATCACCACTCTATTTGCAGTTTCCATATACCATATGGCAAGTGCACCACCTAGTCACAGCATAGCTCACTGCCACGGCCATGGCCTGCTAAAGCACCTTGCAAACATATAAACACACAAACACACACTGTCCAATAGTGTCCATGTTCAAACTACTCCCTTTTTTGTTTTTTTTTTTAATTTTTTTAACAAGTTTTGGAGATTTGGAGGCAGCAAGAGACACGTATTATACACAATCAGTTGGATTTACTGGAGATTTATGGCAAATGTGGTTCTGTAGGAGAACATGAATATTAGGCAGAGTTTTGCAGGCAGCCTTAGCTGGAACTTTTTCAATGGAAACTGGTTTATTTGCAGACTCAGCACTGCCCACAACAGACAGAACATATGTAAATGTTTATTACGTGAATACATCTGAAGACCTATTTAGACTGATAGTTTAATGCTCCAACATTTGTACCACTGACTTTAATAACATTTTCCCTCCTCTACATCAAGTTCCTCCAAAGACTGTAGGGAATTTAAAAATGAACAGCAAGGAATCCTTTTAAGCTATAATTGTTTTTTTAAAAGAATTGAATTATAATTCTACCCAGTGGAACAACGTTATTTTTGCCTAGCTACAGGCATCATCAGGCTACAGCCAGCCAATCAACACCTCAGACACCTAGATTAATCTTTGCTGAATAAACATGAGCTACCATGAATCCCATTTCAGCCTCCTCCCTTCCTACCTCTTTTCAAATTGTGAAATGAATTGTAGGCAATCATCCATAACAGGATAGCCATTTCCCTATCATTTTGTAGTGGTCACACATACTGTGATGCTTGGGTAAAGCATCAAAGATCTAACCAGCACATCTTGGGGGGAGCAGAAGAAGAAAAAAGCCTAAATTCTCTCCTTCTTCAAGCTATGCCACCTACTTAGATTTCCTCCCCTGCCTCAAGCTAGTCACGCCTGCTAGACTGACAAGGACTTTGAGGTTCATTGTTTCCAGGTTAACTGGGTGGCCTTCATTCCTCTTCTGTCTTGGGGCTTTGTGGAGACCATCCCACCACACTGTTTTACTTCATATCCTCAAAGCAAATGCTCTTTAAACTAGGATGTTTCTCCTTTTTCTTCTCCTTTGTGTGCCTCAGCAAAGTAGGACACATGAAGCCCTTTGCTAAAGTTGTTACTGAATTATGTCTGTGTTGATTTGGGCATGATCTTCCATTTCTAAGTGCTCTACCATCGCTCTATTTGTTTGGTTTTATTCATGTTTAATATACATTGGCGTGTAGTTAGTTTTAAAGATAGATGGATTTGAGATACTGCTGTGTACAGTGCAAAACTCTTCTGCAAGAGGTATCAGTGGACATGATGAACCTGGATCTACCTACTTAGGTACTAGAGGGAGCTACTGAAAAGCCATTTGCGTGTCACAATTTTGTAACTTGATCAACAGAGCTAACCATCTCTAACCTTCCTTGTTGGCTTCTCTGGATAAGAAAGACTTGAGGCTGGGGACAGCCTGAATTTTTTGCACCCTGTTTCACTGATTGGTACCTTTTTTTTTTTGGGCCAAGACCGTGATGGTAGGATAGAAAAATTAAAATCTTCAGACAAGTTCAATGCAGAATACGGGCAGTAATGAACAAAATATCAAAAGGATTTATATTCAAAAGGAAAACAAACACCCCCAGGTAATGGCAGCAGTCTCACTGTACTGGACAATTCCAGTTTTCTGGAGGGAAGAACAGGACTGGGACTGCAGGCAGGTGTGGAAAGCAAATGCGGTAAAGCTACGGTTTCTCCCTCTTAGCTCCCTCAACCTCACGCGTGCTTTATAAAGCTCAAACTTAAGAACTCCCCTTATGAGCTCATCTGTTAGCAGTATAACAGCCCTGCAGCTGTGTAAAGAAAAACTCCCTCAGACAGGGCTCCACAACAAACTTGGTCCCTTTATGGCTTTCTCCCAATACAAAGTGCACATGCGATTTCTTACACTTCATCTCTGGCTTCCACACAATCGTTGTTCTCCCTCAGCAAGGAGACATCACTAACTCTTTGTTGGGCTCAAAATTACATGGACTGGTCCAACACTCCCTGAAACCAGGCTGCCTGTCATATCTCTCAGCAATCCAGGCTCCCAGCCACCAAATCAGTCAGTCTGCCTCCTTAGTCCTCCAAGTCCCATTATTTAGGAAGAAAACCAGGCACAGGTGAGAGTTAAAAGCATACACTTGCCCCATGATAAGATGCAGGACTCTTGAAATACTTCCAGTAATTTAAACACTGGAAGGTAGAATGGAATTACTGCAATGAACTCCATTTTTATTTAGCCTGCTGAAATATTAACTATTCCTTGCTCGAAATGTTGTAGATGCACAATTCCCAGCAAGTTATGAGATGCCTGTTCTAGAAAACTGAGTGAAATTCTGGCCTTGAATTTGGTACAAAAAACGTTTTAAAAAATAAACCATGTATTTTCCCCCTGCCCATTTGTACACCTTTGAAAGTCAGTAAGATAGAGGTGAGCAAATCAAAATTTCACCACATGGTGTGGGGAACATGAGAATGAATATGGGTTACTGACAAATTGTTGTGCATGCCCTTCTGGGTTGAAAAAAATACACAAGTAAAATGGGACAGGCTAGGAATATAATAATGTACCAATACCTTTTAATTTACCTGGATGTCTAGAAAATATTTTCTTGGTTTTCCTTTCATTGTTCTTCATTTCCTCCCAGTGACTGTTCATTTAAAATTCAGTATTACTTACAAATATGTAGACATACATATGTTCATGTGTGATGGCAGAAGATCCAAAGAAGGTATTCTGATTTCAGTAACCTTTTCAGAAGCATCTCCGATCCTATGGGTCTGTAGATGTCAGGTCTCTACTCCCCAGTTTAATTTCAAAGGAGACCACTAATTCTGCTGAGAAAACTGCTGTTTTCTCTACTGATGCTGATATGGTTTGATTTTGCTGCAGCTCAGCAGGTCATGAGCGGCGGTTAACTACAGGCGAAGAACCACGGGCATGTTCTTGTTCTCCCTTTTTGCCCTTTTTCCATAACCAGTCACTAAGGATGGGTTATAAACTGCCCAATACATACGCGTGGACAGTTTGAAGAGATTCAAACGGTTCTGTGTTCAAATACTGCCATCAAGTGGATATACATAGTACAAGGCTGCAATTAATAGCAAGGATACAGTTTCAAAAGTGGATGGAGAGAGGAAGAATGAAACAGTATTTTTATTCCAAGTTTCATGTGGCAAAACATTATGAAAACATTTTTGGTCTAATCAAAACTTCTAGTTAAGCCTGGCTTAGTCCCTCTTCTTTGTATTATACCACCTCCATATTTTAGCATATTTAGAGTTGCTCAAACTTGTGTTTGAGACACCATAGAATCATAGAACGGTTTGGGTTGGAAAAGACCTTAAGATGATCTAGTTCCAACCCCACTGCCATGAGCAGGGACACCACACACTAGACCATGTCACCCATGGCTCTGTCCAACCTGGCCTTGAACACTGCCAGGGTTGGAGCATCACAACTTGCTTGGGCAACCTATTCCAGGGCCTCACCACCCTCACTGTAAAGACCTCCTTCCTTATATCTAACCTAAATTTCCCCTGTTTAAGTTTAAACCCATTACCTCTCGTCCTACCGCAACAGTCCCTAATGAAGAGTCCCTCCTCAGCATCCTTATAGGGCCCCTTCAGATACTGGAAGGTCGCTATGAGGTCTCCATGCAGCCTTCTCTTCTCCAGGCTGAACAGCCCCAACTTTCTCAGCCTGTCTTCATACGGGAGGTGCTCCAGCCCTCCTATCGTCCTCGTGGCCCTCCTCTGGACTTGCTCCAACAGCTCCATGTCCTTTTTATGTTGAGGAGACCAGAACTGGACACAATACTCCAAGTGAGGCCTCACGAGAGCAGAGTAGAGGGGCAGGATCACCTCCTTGGACCTGCTGGTCATGCTTCTTTTGATGCAGCCCAGGATATGGTTGGCTTTGTGGGCTGCAAGTGCACACTGCCTGCTACTCATGTTCAGCTTCTCATCAACCAGCGTATATACCATGAATATAACAATGTTGCTCTGTGCCTGAAAAATTTGTCTGGATTGCTAGGGATAAGGACTAGACTCTGCACTGCATTTCCATGAACTTGTCTGAGACCCTGACTCAGGGATGAGCTTCCACAAAGGTCCTACATCTTGAGGACCTATAGGAGAGTGAAATGGAAGAGAAAGTTTCTTTTTGAGCTTTATAGCTAATGACCAAAATTAACTAATTCACTGGTTTTCTTCAAGTCCCAGAGTAACAGTCAGTTTGTATTTGAGACTCCTCTTTATATAGCCTTTTTCTCCTTCTTGCAAAGTTCTAGAAGAAACATATCCTTATTCCTTTCAGGGAATTTAGGAAGAAACTTCAAAATATTACTTGATGTTTTAAGAGCAAAATCTAATCCATGATATGAATTATGGGTTGATCTCATGTAAAGGCCACAGAGATGCAACAAAGCTGGCCTATCTTTGTGGGCCTCAAGTGCTGGCTCCAATATGGGGTAAGCAGCCATGTAGTCTTCTCTCAAGACTCTTCTCTCATCTAAGCCAGGCAGAACTGGATATTTTCCTAGGCTGTGTGACATCCAGGAATAGAGGATTTGTCCATGGCTCATTCACAAGAAACGCATAATAAATGAGATGTGTTTTGGAAAATCAACAGTGCATGCATAGTACATGTGCAATAATTTAGTGTGTTCTGGACGCATATGCACATAGTTCTGCCAGGAAAGTCCTGGATTAAAAATAAATAAATAAATAAATGAATCTTATATCTGTAGCAAATTGTTTTGCCCTTAAGGCTTTGATGGTAAATAAATTTTGCCAAGGCACAGGCAAATTTAAGAACTTGGAGAGGAAAGGACATAGTTATGAAAAGTATTGTACTCAGGCAGTGGAATCTGGACCATTGTTTTTAGTGACGGTTTGTGTGTACTCCTGTGTATACACTGCTTCACCCTCCGAAGCTGAAGGTCTGTTTCAAGCAGGAATACCACAATCCATCTGGACCTAAGTATTTGTTTGAAAACAACTCAGGTTATCAGCCCAGAAGAACAGATTCACTGGGCTGTTGTGGGTATGTCTACAGCAGATGCTTTAGTACTTGCAAATATATTCCTTATCACTCAAAAGCAATGCAAACATTATTGGTTTATGGACAAATATCAAGAATGGCAGTAAAAAGAAAAGCTGTGCACTTACTCTCTATTCAGACATCTTTGTCCAAAATTTGATGATTACTACTTCATATGTTGTACTTCTACAGCACAGACCTCTCCCCCACCATGGCCATGAAAGAAACCCAAACAAGAAAGAAACCCAGAGAAATACATCCTACTTCTAAAAACCTGATCTTTGTGGAACATCAAGGTTTTTTGTTGGTGGTTTGTTGGTTCGGGTTTTTTTTTGTTTTGGTTTTTTTTTTTTTTTTTTGTTAATGTAACAGGAATAGAGGCTAAGATGGCTCAGAGGGAGATGTTTAAAATAAAAATATCTTTTGATATATTCTCCTTTAGCCTGGGGGCAACAGGGAGGGAGCTACTGTCCTTAACAAGCTGTGCCATTGTCCAAACTTATTCCTCAGCCTATTTGTTCTTCCCTCAGCCTAGTTGTCCTTATTTACTTATTTTTTTACAGACAGTAAGGCAGAAGTGAGATTTGAGGATCAGAGTTATCATTGCTTGACTAAGGGTGAGCATTAAAAAATCAAAAAGGTGAGAAATGGCAACATACCTCTGCAGTGGGTATCATAAATATGCTGTTTTCTGTCTGTTTACAAAAAATACATAGAATAAATGTAAAATTGAAGTGGTATCAATGCTCTTTGTCTTCTCTTTGCCTTTATGTCAGTGTTTCTGCACAGTGCTTGTCTTAAACTTCTTGCTTTGGAGACCTGTTGCAGGCTGATTCAAACACTGTAGCCTTGTTATACTTAAATCTTTCTTATCATCCCAGTTCTCTGACACTTATGTGGTGATGAGGCTTCAGAGTTATTCACTGTGCTAACAGCACAGATATGAGAAAACCCCATACATTTTTTTCTAGTCCTTCATGTTTAAGATAACACTTTTTCCCTTTGGAGAGTATTGCAGCCTTCTATACTGTCCAGTGACATCGCCAATGATAGGAAGGATACTGGGAGCAGAAATCTCTGGTTTTTAATCATGCTGAGCTAATGACTTTCTCTTCAAAGAGGCTCTCCTGTCTATATATGAAGAAATACATTGTGATGGAGGAACTGCCAACTAGATTACCATGGCAAAAAAATCATGTGACAGTTTATAAATATAAATTATAATTATCTGGATTTTGTATTTTAAGCACAAGCTTTGTTATTCAAAGCCTTGCTCTGGCCTGAAGCTGTAAGAGATGAGGGAGCATCTGCTCATAGGGAGGGGGTAGGTGTACAGCTGAGTCTAGAATTTAATCCCTGATTCCTAGCAGATATGTACTGTGGCAACTGGTTTTGAATCACAGCTGCAAGCTACCCAATTGAGTTATTCACAGTTTCTTATTATCTCCAAATTTAGACTAACATATTTCTAATCACAGAATAGATCACATTAAAATATATAATACTGAACTGCATGTTTCAAATATATAAGAAATGTGTAAAACTCCTGTGGCTCATGTTTCATGGCTCTGAGTTCAACACTGCTTACCTGGTTTTACCTTCATCTGGATTTCTAAGTAAGTTAGTCATCTTTGCTAAGACTGGTTGAAAAGTTGCTGGATTTGATGAATATTTGTCTTCTCAATAAGAGTTTTGAGAGAGAGCATCTGCTTCCCTTGAGATTTTAATCCTGTTATCTAGATGTCAACACTTTCCACAGTAGTATCTCAACATCACTTTTCCTGTTAGTTCTAACCTTTGCACTACATTGTAATGTTATGATATGTGTGAATATTATCAGCAATAAAGCAAACTTGCTATATACTTAGAGCAATTAAAAGACGTGTCAAGAGAAAAAATCCTCGGGTAATGACCTGTATGTGCTTTAAGGCTTTTTTTTCCAAATTTGAGCAGCTGTTAATGGATGTGGGTGTAGCAGTTATCAGACACCTTAGGAACTGCTAAATGTTCCTGTTCAGGGTGGCTGGGGAAGTAAATTGTTATTTGGTGGTTTTTGGTGTGTGTTTTTTGTTTTTTGGTTTGGTTTTTTTTTTTTTTTTTTTCCTAAGGTAGCAGCCAGCGTCAGGTTGCCCAGTAAGGAATCTGGGAGATGCAGGAGGGTCATGCCCCAGCGTGGGACATGCCCCCACCAACAGCACAGTCTCACAGAACACATCACCAGACCTGGTGCTGGTAATGGGGCCCATCAACTATTCCAGACACAAGAAGTGATGAAGCAGGTCCAGGGTCCGTTCATGGGCTCCAATTAGAAATAAAAGGAGGCAGGGCCAGAGCACAGATCCAAAGGGTCCATCCAGCAGAAAGCTTACTGTGGGGACATTCCCAGCAGAGACAGGAGGCCACAACTGCATGGAGCTGATAGAAGAAGGCCCCAGAGGGAAAAGACAAACATGAACGAGAGTGATCCCGGACCAAGGACGAAGAGAAGATGCCAAGTTAAGGGTTAACAGCTATATTACGTAGTGTCACGCAGGCAGTAGTAGGTAGCAAATTGAATGTATAGTTTAAGGTGCAAACATATAAGAATGACCAATTAGTTGTAGCCAAGTGGAACCTTTCTGTCAGCAGAAGATATATAAACGCAGCCAGCAAATAAATTACGTCTTCGATCTTTCATCAGAGTCCGTGCCTTCATCCTCTCAGCTTACCTACAGTTCAGGTCTAAATTCTAACCAGCATGCAGAAGTGGAGACCAGCTTTCCCGCAGCATAGCTCAGATCTGGACCTCTAGCCTTGGACTGACCTGAAATGGACCTGTGGGCAGCAGTGGGTGAGCACCCCACATGAGGCTCCTCAGGGATGTTAAAACCTATTAATGCCCTTAGGGCCCTAACATTTTTGTGCCTTTCATGACCCTTTGCCTCTCTGCCTGTGCTGCTTTTGATACTTGAAAATCTTTTCTCCTTGAAATATGACAGAGAAAAAACAGAAACAAAGAATTAAAAACAGCTGTCCTATTTCAGGTGGCACATGTTATCTTTTCATTTCTTCCTATGACACAGGCATGAAGGATACTTCTCTCAGCAGAGTTCTTTGAGGAGTATTTATAGAAAAGTCAGGATCAGATCCTTTACATCTCTACTAGATCTCTAAACAGAAAGTATGACTAAAGACATTAAACACCTTTTTAACATTTTAAAATAGGTAAGTAGAACAATTTATGGAGGCAGCCTGACAAGCAACAGAGACCTTTAACCTGAAATTAGTATCACAAAGACCTGTAAGATTCTATCAAAGGAGCATGTAAAAATAGCAAAAGTGCCTGGATAGCTGAGACATTGGTGTGAGTTTGCACCTGTTGATTACAGTCTCTAATCTCTTTGTCACATATAGCAGATGAATTAAGCTGGGATACTTGTCGTGGTCTTTGCTGTGGCATAACATTTACAAATAAATAAATAAACCAGTATAGCCCTTAACTGCTGTTTATTTAAAAAAAGTGAAATTAACAGGTACCGTATTTGCCACACAAACTTTGCATAAGACAAGAAAGATGCAGTACAGTTCCAGTGGTAGATTACTTTATATTTTACAAACAATAGCTGCCTTGAAAAGAAATAATTCCCTGCTCTTTAATATTTTTAAAGATTTATTTTATTTTACCTTTCATTTTGGGAATGAAAACATCCTTAGCAATACAGATACATAACATTTTTTCATTATCACTCAACACAAGCTACAGCAAATATACCCACAAATACTGAGGCCAATCATGGGCAATAAATTCAATCTATTTTACATATTGCTATGAAAAGTTGCAAGTTACTGCTTGGCTTTCAAGGGCCTACATGGCAGTGTAGTTCTTAGTATAATTAGTCAATTTGATCTTCTCTGGGAAGATAATATTAACTGAGAGGTTTTCCCCATTGTTAGATTTCAGAAAAAAGTTCTTTTTCTTGCGTAGGAGATGACTGTATTTGGCATTAGCAAGCCACATTTCGCATTTTGAAAAAAAAACAATCCCAGTTGTACCCAAGACAACAAGACATGTAAGCAAGCCCAGTACAACAAAACATATCACCTGGCTTCTACTCAGCAAGGGATCTGCATTTTGGATGGTTTCTTTCATTGTTATTTTCAGGATTTCTTGATGCACTGATCTGTGATGAGCTTTTGAGGTTGGCTTGTAATTCTGCATATGCTTTGTCTCCATATTCACTCCAGCAAGACTTGTGTTTTTGCTGGGATGTTTGCAGGTCACACCAATGAATTCTGATTTACAGATGCATTTGAATCCTCCCTGGGGATGTTCACTACATGTCCCTCCATTCTCACATGGGCCACTTGCACAAAACATGACACGGCTGCTGCAGAGCTTTCCTGTATAGCCATAGGGACAAAAACAGCTGAAACTCACACCAGTATCTGTACATGTTCCTCCATTTTCACACGGGTTGGATTCACAGTCATCTCTATCTATTTCACAGAAGTTGCCAGCAAAACCAGAAGGGCACAGACAGGAAGCATGGGGTGCAAAACCATTGTCATCAATGCATGTTCCTCCGTTCTGGCAGGGAGAACTAGAATAGATAACAACCATATAGACAATACTGAATTTAAATTCCAATGAAAGAAGCTATTATGAAACACTTTATGCAATAAAAGAAGCTGGTTTTCTTTAGAAGAGCCAATTCCAAATGCAAATCCACTGAAGTCAATGAAGTTGAATCAAGAATGAGTTTGTTCAACAGCTTTGTCTATACAGATTATAATATCTTCTGCCGACCCTTCAGGCAGGATTAGTACAGCAGTATATAAATTCAATCTGAAGAGCTGTGAAGGGATTTGAAATTATTTCAAACATTTATTCAAATTAAGCTTTCCACTGTTTTTATATGCTTAGAGCCATTTAGCTGAGCAACTATTCAGACAAAACTAAACACAAAGATACTAGCACGATGGCTTTCTTTTCCACCTGATTATTCATAAAATAATCCATGTGTTGTATTGGCAAAGAAAAATACTCTGCTATAGCAGCTAGATGTAAAGCTGTTCGATTTTTTTCTGCCTCTCCAGTACTCCATGACATAAAAAAATTTAGAAGCAAACATACTTTCCTGCAAACTGTTGTTCAGCAGAACATTTTGATAAATATAATAAAAAATATAAATGTGATAATTTTAGCCTTGGCAAAGGCAGCTATAATGTGAGGACAGAACCATAGGAAACCACATATTTCAGCAAACCCTTTAGGAACTTAATAATTAATAGCCTGGTACTATGTGTTAAGTGATGTAAATTCACTGAGACATATCTTTATCTTTGCAATGTAACTGTACCTTACTGAGTGAAAGGCCAAAAGACAGGGCCACTCATTGACAGAAAGGCACAAATACCGATTCAGTGGAGCAATGTGGACTTGGTGCTTTAGTTGGCCCTCTTGGCAGAAAAAGGATCCTAGGTCATAGGTTTACAAATACATGTCAAAACCCACTTTCATGGCAGTTCATTATATATGAGGAAAGCTTTTAAAACTTAATAATAAAACCTATAAACAAGTAATACTTAATAACGCTTACGACAAACCTTTCTGAAAGCAACACTTTTCCTAATACTCTGGGGGTAGCTATGACAGGGAGTACCCCACGTAACTCTGGCTTTAATGGGGACTGAAACTCTCAGTGGCCACCCATCAGGAGAGCCTTAATATTGTGGTAGACGAATCATCTGCCTGTTTTTTGCCACTTTCATATAAACTGCTGATAAACCTCTTGTATTGTCCTTCACTGTAGATGTTGGCTGGGAGAAAATGCTACTGAAAGAACAAATTGGAAGTCTGGAAGTAGTATTAGGAAAGCAAAACATGTGGTTTTCACTGGACTTTGATGTAGCAGTTGTTGGTGACACCTCGAGGTGATCATGCAAACAAGGAATTCGGACACATCACTAGCTACTGTGTCTGCTTTAAGCAAAATAATGAAATCATAATTTTACACTCCTTGAGTAAATGAGTGGTTCTGGCCTTCCTGGAGAGTCAAGTACCCTCTATTTGCTTTACAGGTCCCATAGAAAATCTTGCAAGCTGCTTTGCATATGGCAAAGTGTAGAAGTTTGAACCCTTATGGGTGGGTTGAACTACAGTATTTTCTAGGCAAATAGGAAGAATTTGCTGGAGAATGTGTTTTCCAAACCTTTCAGAAGAATAAATAATTTAAGTAAAAACACTTAAGGGGCACTATGCAGAATTTTGATACTTCGTTTATTACTAATGCTGAGTTGCATTTGCCTAATTTTAATACACTTAAATAAAGTAGTAATATTCATCTCCTTGAATAGATTGTGTTACTTTGCTTTTTTGGCATTTAACACATATTCAGCAAGGTGTGGTATATGAAATGCTAGTTGTAGAAATGTGGGCGTACCACTTCTTTTCTTTCCAAATATTCTGCTTTCATTTTAGAAAGTACCACTTGCTGCTCTTCTTCAGAGGAAAACTTCAAACCTCACACAGACGTCACTAATGTGGATCATGTGCCTGATTTTGTAAACAGACTAGAACAAACGCTTTGATTTGTAAATTGTCTTCGTACCATCTGTAAACATTCACTGAGGAGCCAGGGACAATGCTTAGTAATATCAACATTGTTAGCATCTGAGGCAGAGAGAAACTGAGAGGAAGTGAGATGTGAAACGGCATCATATAATGAGGTCTATTTCCAGGATGTGAGGTGCGCTCTCTGGTGGACTGTGAAGTATCAGCAGACACGGAGTGCACACTGAGACCAGTTGTCTTTTTGCACTAAAAGCAGATTTGCAGAGCCTGCTGTTCATTTTCCTGAAAAAGATATAGCGTTCTGGAGAAAATTAACTGCTGTTTCAAGCATGTTGTTTCCTTAAGAAAAGTTTTTCATTGTTTCCAGACTAGCTCATAAGCAGTCACTTTGAATGCAGAGTACCAACACAACAATATAGTTTCAGCAATTTAAAACCAAAAGGATTTTAATGAAATACATGGAACTAATCTGTGTTATTTCACTGATGCTGTACCTCAGCTGTTACCTGGGACAGTTAGGATATGCCTGGGTTGAATTACTGAAATATTTGCTTTACAGATGAAAAGTAGAGAAAGCAAGCTATTCACATTCCCTATGTTAGGCAGGTAGCTTGGATGTGATTCAAAGCACTTGTGAGAAACTTATATCTCCTCATTGTCAAGGAAGAGAAATAGACAAATCAGAGAAGTTATCTTAGAGGCTGAATGTAAACCTAGACAGAACTATGTGAAAATTAAAAGCGATGCAAAAAAATTCCACTGACATAAGGTTGCACGAATGACAATTCTTGCCAGAGAGAGGTGTTAATGTTCCTTAAATAAGAGTGTACAAGTCTTCAGAAAGATTTAGTCACAAGGTAGATCTGAATATTCATAATTATCTATTGCTGAGCAAAAAGAGAACCCAGAGGGCCCCAGTATGGACCTAGAGAGAAAGAAGGCAATCTCCAAAAAGAAAACTGTGACTTAAGGTGATAGTTTTACCAAGCTTGTATCCACCAGAAAGGCATTGTATATACTTATAACATCAGATCCTTGATGTGCTAGAAGACAGCAGGTATTTCTAGACTTCAACAAAAACACCAGTTCATGTTTTCTTTAACTTTGAAAGGTCATCCTTTTTCCAAGTAGTTCTATCAGCAATACTGCTGAAAGGTTTTCAGTCTGTGCCCATTGCCTCTTGTTCTTTCACTGAGCACCTCTAAGAGTCCGGGTCCATCTTTGCTTCTCTCCATCAGGTATTTATACATATGAGTGAGTTCCCCCAGAACCTGCTCTTCTCCAGGCTAAATAATCCAGCTCACAGCCTCCCCTCATACAAGAGATATTTCCATCCCTTAATCATCTTCGTGGCCGTTCACTGGACTCACTCCAGTATGTCCATGTGCTTTTCATACTGGGGAGCCCAGAACTGGGCCCAGCAATACAGATGCCTGACCAGGACTGAGAAGAGGGGAAGCATCATCTCCTTCAACCTGCTGGTAATACTATTCCTAACATCCCACTTAGAGAATAGAGAGCAATGGCCTCCCACATACTGTTCTGGTATAACCTGGAAGTAAGATTATCTCCTGCAGTAAACTATGGACATACCATTACATGTCAGTTAAAAAAAATGACAGGCTGGAGGACTAGATGTTTTTGTGCAGGCAGTTTGTGTGCTAGTTACTGTTCTTATTACTGTATGTGGCTTGTATATACAGTTACCTTTCATAGAGCTGAGAGCATACAATGGGAGGTTACTTCAAGTTTGTTTACAAAAATCTCAGGAAGGTATAAATTCACCACAATAAAATGTACAAATACTTTTAGTACTAAAATTATGCACAAACCCTCATGCTGATAATCTATAAATCTTTACAATATGAACAGATCAGATCTGTAAAGTTTGATAAAAATATCAGTATTACATATTTCAGCACAGAGATACTTCTACTTAGCAAAGAATTCTGAATAATAGTCATAAGGAATGTGTATTTTAAATTCATGTCAGAAATCAATATTTACCCATTAATAATGCAAGGTCCTTTTTTGAGATGGCAGTTTTTTCCTGTAAATCCCTGGCCACACAGACAAATATATCCTCCATCACCAGTCTCTATGCATGTTGAGTTATTGGTGCAGGGCTTTGCAGAACATGGGTGAATGTCTGTTTGAAAAAGTAACAGGGCTCAATTAATCTAATGAGAAAGAGTCAGTAAATAGTACATAATACTTCAAACACAGTATAGCTATAACAGTCCTTCATCCTACATTTTATAAATTCTGATTTATTCCTCCCTCTGTTAAAATGGAATTCAGATTGTTCAACTATTTTTGCAAACACTTTCAGTTTCTCTCTTCATAGCTCCCACTTGAAAATTACATTTGAATTGTTCCAGTCTATAAATAAGTAATATTATCAATAAAATATTAGTATGGGAGAAAGAAAGAACTATGCAGTCAAGTCATACTTTCACAACCTTGGCTTCTTCATGAGCAGAAGTTTGATAAAGCAATCAGGAACTGGGAATTCTCCCCACTCCTTGCCCAGAGCCGATCATTATGTGCTTATGAACAATCATTTAATAATAACAGAGATCAGCAAGTTAAAAAAAATAAATTTCTCTTTCAGCTGGGCTGCATCAAACCCTTACGTAACTGTACCGTAAGAGAAAGCTGTATGACACCTGGCCCAAAGTCACACATCTCATTTTCCTTAAAATTTCCCTGCTGAGCCACTTCCCACTCAAATGATTACTGAATTTTTAAAATAATTAAAAATAAATAAACAAACAAGTGCATATTTTAGCCAGTTAATGGAGCAGCTGCAGAGAAGTTCTGACTGGAAGTTATCTGATGCCTCTCACAAATGTGCGCACGTACACTTTCTAAGAAGAAAAAGGATCTATGGGCCTTTATATTTTACTTCCCACCACATAACATGAAATTTAGATGATATCAAGAGGTACTGCAAACTTTTAACCATAGCAAAACATTTCAACAGCGCTAGCTATCAAATATAATCTTCTCTGGATAAGAGATTCTATTTTCTCATGTATTAGCCTGTTCTCATTGCAAAACAACCACTTCGCATGCACTCTGAGTGTAAGCTCCAATTTTCACAAGGACCAAAGTAACCTTGAATACTTTTTGAAGCAGTGTTATTTGCCATCTATTTTCACAGGCTTTAAGGGCAGGTAATAAAGCATGAATTCTGATGCAGGAGCAAGGAAACTCTTTGAAATACATGGATAGTGTGTATATATACACACATATACACATACATTACTGTCACTAATTTATGTCAGGGATTTAATTTTAAAACACAACTTAGATACTTGTTGGAACATGACCATTCAACACATAATGCATAAATAACCTCAAATAGCCTGTTTTCTATATTTTTCTCAGATTTACATCTCAAAAGGCCAACAACTAAGTGATTTACTTGCTTCAAGTGGTAACTGAGTCTGAGATGAGAATTTGAAAAAAAGGATGATACATGTACATGTTACATGATACAGTTACACATGTATTATGAATAGCCACGACCACACTACCAATAAATTAATTAATATTTGTGTAAAACTAAATTATGATGCTGCAATAAATAAAGCAACTGGTGAGTGTTTTTTGGAAGGAAGGCAGACGCAGTAGTAGTTTATGTCACAGCAGAGTTTCTAGACCCTGTCTCATGCATGCCCAGTACAGGCATTAGAGGCTCCATCTATACTCTCTTTGTGAGTGTCATCAAAGCCAAAACTCATCAAAGTCTTCGCCCTTGGCAAAGAAGTCAAGTGACATGTAACACAGTATACTCCAAGCTCACACCACATATCTTTTTAGCCAAATGGAGGAGATGATTCATGCAAGAAGTCAGAGGCCCAATAACATGACTGTGCAGACACAGAGATGGCAAGATGACAGATGACTGATCTGATTTAGCAAGGTCGATCATATACTCTGACTGGGCTGTTGTTTTGTCCTGGAAATAAATTGACTAAATTGGTTTTCCCTTTGTTAAATTCAATGTTTGATGTGGTTCCTTGTACTGTGTAGCATATATCAGCTGCAGAGAGAAAGTGTTGTGCAGCATGGTTCCAGGTGTTTATATACCCCATTTCAAGGCTGTGTTTCCACAGGATAAGAAGATGCCAAGGCATTCAGTTAGGCAGGCTGGTGCACTCCACTGCAAAGAGGTTAACCAGCAGTGTTAACAGTAATGCCAGCTCATAGATTTCTTTCTTTAAGTGCCATGTCTGTCCACATAACCGCAATTATAGTCATAAATGATACCACTGATCCTGCCCTATGTGTTTACAGTGGATCAAGCTCAACCTATGATCTGTGGCCCATAGTAAAAACAAGAGCTACACAGTCAGAGGCATTAGCAAACTACTTGATGATCCAAAACTACTCCAGAAAGAAAATTGCATGATCCAAGCCAAGGAGACCATATACTAACTTTTCTAGAAAACAGAAAAAGAGATATCACCACTAGTCCAAATCATCTTTTTTCCTCCTATGCTTAGCAAGCAAATAAGCTGCTTGGACTGTATCTGTAGTTTATAAATATTTCAGGTATTTACAGTAGTGGACAATGAACTTCAGACCCTCCCAGAGTTTTCCATTCTGGGTTTTGCCATCCTTGTGAGTTGGCATTTGCTTATAGTTGGCAACATTAAACCAGTGGCTATATTAGAAATTTCCTGCAAATATTAAACTTTGTATAGCAGAAAAAAAAAAAAAAAGAATTTCAAGGGAATACGAAAACTGCATTACTCCCAACTCCTCAGCAATCTCCACAGAAACAACAAAAATGTAGCTTTTTAACATGCCTTATCTCATTACATACCTGAAGCTAAAAATGGTCTCCGGTAGTTGAAAAATGGCACTTAATAACATAGGCATGTGAAAAATAAAACAGCTGTGGTTTGCCCTCATTGTACACAAAAAGTCAGAAGAGAGAGACACAGTCCTTTGTGATAAGAAATTAATGGATTTGTATTTCCATATTTAAAAAAAACAGTGTGTGTGATGCCAGTGATCCAGAAAAGAGGAGCTGCCTTCAAAAGCCTTCCTTTTTCCTAACCCAAGTTTCATTTAGTGGTATCTGTTAATGTGTTACAGCAAGTCTGTAATAATTGAATACAGGAAATTGACATCAACTTTTTGGCAGGGATCAGTGGCTGAGCAACTAACCCATTTGAGGTTTCAGTGCTTTACTTGGTCAGGATTAGAACTTGTAGCAACCTTTCAGTAGCAAAAAAAGGAGGGGCCGTCTCTTGATCCCTTGTGGCAAAACAATGCATTTAGAGTAGGTAAATCCACTGAGATAAAAGACTGTCAACATAACACGTCCCTGCAGATGAAAAGAAGGCTATTTCTTTTGGCCAAATATTCCTGGCAGCTCTTAATGGGGATTCAAACTATCAAAAAAGACTCTGAGATGACTCTGAGCATTGAGAGAAGTAACAGTTTCTGAAATACCTGTTTTGTATAATACAACTATCTTAATGAATATGTATTAAAATAACACTTTTTCCATGAAGATATGGCTACAATTTCCAAAGCATTGCTTTGAATCCTACGTACCAGTCGCAAGACTCAGAATTACAAAGATATATTAGTACTTAAACAGTCAGCTAGAAACTTATGCCTTTTAAAAGTTTGTTGGTCTTGTCCACAATAATCAATGTTTAAAATGGAATGACAAGTTAACACTTTGCTCGCATGTATGCCCAGGTACGAAAGATATTGCATGCTTCTGCCTAAATTATTATCAAACTGCCGGGTTTTTCTGCCGCTGCCCAGAATCCCCCTATTATCTAGTACCAACGGTTATCCAGAAGGACTTTTGCGTGTCTCTAGCACCAGATGGGGCTGTTTCACCTCACTTGCTCAAGGACAGGAAAGGATGTACAAACCTATGTCGCAGAGGCTGCCAACCCAGCCCTCTTCACAGATGCACTGCCAGGGTTTGGCACAGCTGCCGTGCAAACACCCAGGGAAAGGAACACACTGATTACAAAGAGCACCTTGCCAACCAGGCTGACACCTGAAAGAGATAAAAGACAAGATAGAGGCATAGTTTATTTTTAATAAACATAATTACAAAGATGCTCCCTTTTTTGAAGCATAATAAATAAACTTTCAGATACAAAATTGGACTGTGCAGCACATTTGAACAAGATACCATCAATGCTTCTGGGTACAAGCAGCAGTTTATGTGAAGAAAACCATTTCATTCAGTGAGAAAATAAATGAATACATGCTAACCAATGTAAAGACTTTCCTTACTGGAAAAAGTAGACTAAAAAGGCACCTAGATGTCTATGCTCTATGGTTCCAGTTACTGCAGCCTAATAGAGTGCTGTTTCATTACACTTCCATGCTTTCAGGTGGCAAATCATTTCAACTTCTGTCTATATTACTGGGACTATGAATTATTGAAGCCATTCATTCCTGTGCTAATAGTCCTGTCTGACAGAGATTTTTACCTGCATTCGCTGGGAAATTCACAAAATCCATTCTCTGGGTGGCAGCCAGTTTTACAGTTCACGCCTGGAAGAAAGATTTTGTAACATCAAACCAGTACACTGCAAAAAAATAATATCACATTCTACATCACTAAAACATCACTGCTGTTTTAAAAGAATCCAGAACGCATAATGCTCTGATTTCTTTCTTCAAACACGTTTTTGCAAAATAAAATTTTAAATTAACTTCATTTAGAGTATGTTGCAGAGTGTTCCTATAGGATAAGTGGAATGACATAAAGAATTAACCATGAAAAAATAAAAAGTCAGTTTAGCACACGCAAAGTATAAGTAAAATCACTATACGCGCCTTTAAAAGGGAAATTTCAGAACAGAACCAGGTATAAAATTTCACAACATGCCACTCAAAATGCATTGTTTCAAAACTACTTGAAACACAAAAGTACCTGTAGTCAGAAAGAAATTTCATTTAATACAGTGTACACTAAAAGCTTTGAATTCATTTCAAGTGTACATCGGATGAAAAAAAATGAAGATCACCCTTTTCATTAACTCGTGCATGAATAACGTGAGTTAAAGAGAAGAGGTCTTGATTTCAAGTCTTTGCATCAAGCAACGCTCCTCTGGAGAATCACCGTTAGCCACTGACGTCCTGCGCAAATGGCAGGAGAAACGCACTCAAGCGGATGCAAAAGAAAAGTCCGAAAGACCACCAGAACCTCCAGCTGGAGCGAGCGCTGGGGAAGGGTCTGTCCCCAGGGACTGCAGGAGGGCTCCCGTCGCCCGGCCGCGGCAAACTCCCGAAACTTTCCCAACTCGCCTCCCCTGGTTGCGCCGCTTCTCGCCGCAATCGC
>NW_009913164.1:20777-25489 GCF_000696875.1 Nestor notabilis | reverse complement strand
AGGTCGGCAGCGATTGGGAACCGCTCGGCGGGCGGCGTGTGTAGCGCTTCTGGGTTAGGCCCCTTTGTTTATCCGCAGGTTCCTCTGTATCCCTCCTGTTGTGGGGCTTGTTTCTGGGTTGTCGGCGTGACGTCTTTGTGATTTCGGGTTTTTTAAGCAGTCTTTCTTCTATTGAAAGACTGCTTTTTTTTTCTTTTTTAAAAAAAAGGAAAAAATAAAGCATGACCTAACGTTAACTGGGAGAAAGATTCTTAAGGAGCAGTAACGGGGCAGAAAAGTTAAGGACTTGGCCTTCTAAAATAGGTATACCTTCTTGGCTTTTTCAGCTTGGCTGCTTGGTGGGAGCTGAATGTTTATATTCATGAATAGAAGTAGTATTCTGGGCCTTTAATAAAGTCTTTATATACTTTCCAGTGGTGTTTGTCTTATAAGCAGAATGGCATGCACTGGATAAAAAGGAGCAGCTGACCTTTTATGCATTGGAATTTGGATGAATTTTGTATCTGTTTCTATGAAATATGTGAACACATCAAAAATGTATAATTAATATGCAGCATGAGGGTTGTGAAAGCAAAGAAAAACACTTTTCCTAGAGTAAGGGCCTAAGTATAATTTATCTGTAGGTTTCCATATCTTTTTCTCTGGAAAATACTGTATTAAAATGTAGAGGTTTTTTAGTGTGTCACTTCTTAATGTGCCTTTGTATCTGTTACAATTTCTATTCACAATTTATAATTATGTAAAGCTCACAGTGTTAGCGGTATATTTGTTAAATATTCATAACACAGGTACTGTATCTTGGGCTATGCAACTATGCGACATCTTTATCAGGTCACTGCTTCCGGCTGGCCTGTCTTACAAAGGGATGGTGATATGACACATGTGGAATCAAGCTGTGGAACAAACTCCAGTCTTATTCCAAAACAAGCTCTGCTGATTCTTTTCCGATGTTCAAACTCTCACTGCTAAAATACACTCTTTATTTCTACCATGAAGTTGTAAAACTTCAGCCTCCGACAGCTGGATTTGCCTTTTCTGAAAGTATTTGTAATTGTATTTCCATGTAGACACTGATGGGCAGTGACTGAGGCATGGCCGTCCCTTTTGTTACTAAGATAAAATAGGGTTCATCCTCCCATTTTGTTTATCCCAGTAATATTTCTGAGAAGTTTTATACAGCGTACTTCAGGTACTTGGAATATTTTTTTTATTTTGCTTGGCGTTTCCTGTACTCTTTCCAGTAGTGGTTTAATCTTGAATGTGATTAATTGAAATATCCTGAACTCCCTTGGAGCCTTCATTCAATCAATGAACTAGAATATTCACAGGATGAGACAACTCTTTTACCTCAATCAATGTTCCATTTAAATGTAATGGATTTGCCTAGAAACTTTGGCATACTCTTGGTGCAATAGAGAGAGCTCATCAGGCCAGCCTTCGAACTCGCAGCAAAATCAACATCTTTGTGTTTCTCTCTTATTTGGCTTTTAATTTGGAGGAGATTTAAAAAAAAAACAACTCCTCACCAAGCAAAACACCAAAACTACAACCAAACAAGGCTGCTTTGTTAAGCATCACAGCATTCATTAATATTTCTTTTCACTATTACTGGTAAGCAGTGTACTGGTAGAAATGCAAATCCAGTTTCAGTATATTTTTGACAGCATAGATTTACTTGTGCGTACCCACTCCGAACTGTTTTCCCAGCCCCACAGAGGGTCTGCTCTGTATGGCTGTCCCTGTCTCCACCACCCAGTTCTCTTTAAGCACCAGGAAAATGCCAAGCTGTCCCCCTGCTCCAAAAAGCAGAGGAGGGACCCTGCAGAGGCTACCAAACACTTCCCATCTGACACTCCAACAGCACGTGTGGTCAATGGATATCTCCAGGGTGGGCAAGGAAAAAGACTACAGTTAGGTTGTGATTCTGTTAGACCAAGCAGATATGGGTCAGAATAATGAGCTGACAGAGTCAGCTGTTTGGGACTGGTGGAGTAGGAACTCATGTTTCTACAGTGTTAAAATATGATGTCCCCACTTTGACTTCCTGGTGTTTTCAGGTATTTATTTCTGCCCTGTAGTGGCAGAATATAGAACCGTGGTGGCTTTCTAGAATGCTTGTTCTAGTATTGATGTATCTTAAATTGTCTATAATTTCTATTTGAATAATAATTTACTCTAGGTGTTAAGAATCAATATATGGAAAAAAGAAAAACTCTTTAAGTATTGGCTTTTTAGAAGTGCAAAGAAATGTATTTATTAATCTGACCACAATTTTTACTTGTTATATTCAGATAGGGGTATTTTAAGAATAACCATGTTAAAGTGTGGCAGAATAAATGAACTTTGGATTAAAAAGAAAAAAAAAATACACTATTTTGGAGTATGATGAAGTTTAGTCCATTTAGTACGGAGGGATCTGGAAATACTAGAAAATATTTGAAGGTAACTTACTAACCATTGATCATTAAATCTGTTGTTTTCTTAGGTGTACACAGACCCTGGAGTTGTTTTTTGTAATTGAATCACCTGTATCCTGCTAAGCAAGAAACCAAATTCAAATTCTAATTTTTTTCCCCCCCCCCCCCCCCCCCCCCGGAAAAGCACAGTAGTGGCTCCCTGTTTACTTCAGTAAGTATTGCTTTGAAAATAGTGCTCAGCTTGTCTAAAATCTTGTTGTCTTTAGCTATATTTGAGGTAGTATATTTGCTTAAAGAGAAATTATACTGGCAAGGATTTAGATGGTGTGATTTCTTCCCTGAGAGGAATGGGAGCATCATTTTCAAAACTCATAAGAAATGAGTTGGTGAAATTTGGAAAGGAATGAGTAAAATAAGGGTTAGGATATATGTTTAAGATACCAACAAAGACAAGCTTAGAAAAATAAACTTTCTCTGCGTCAGTGACTGGAGCTACTTTTTTTCCTTTTTTTTTTTTTTTTTTAATCAACAAATAATTACATAGCTAGAGATCTGTAATTACATAGCTAGAGTCTTCTGGTTGTTTAAATATTGTTTCAAGCTTCCTTCCTGAGATGTGCTTATGAAAGCCCATGTTGACTGAAAAGTTTTTGCCATCACTGCTATCTTGACAGGGCAGAGATCAATGCCACTCTTAGTTTTATCAGTTCAATTAAAGTACACTTAGGACTGGTTGAAGATGTAGTTCTGTGACATTATGTGCCTCTTCAGTTGGCTTGTCATCAGTTACTGTCGTGGTTTAAGCCCAGCCGGCAACTTGGAACCACGCAGCCGCTCGCTCACTCCCCCCCTTTTTCTTCCTCCCCCCGCTCCCGGAGGGATGGGGAGGAGAATCGAAGGAATGTAACTCCCACGAGTTGAGATAACAGCACTCCAGTAACTAAGGTATAATACAAACCACTACTGCTACCAATAATAATGATAAGAGGAATAACAAGGGAAAAGGACACAACCGCTCACCACCCGCCGACCGATACCCAGCCCGACCCGAGCAGCGATCTGGGCCTTCCGGGTAACTCCCCCCAGTTTCTATACTGGGCATGACGTGCTGTGGTATGGAATACCCCTTTGGCCAGTTTGGGTCAGGTGTCCTGTCTCTGCTTCCTCCTGGCTTCCCCTCCTCTCTGGCAAAGCATGAGACTGAGAAAGTCCTTGGTCAGAGTAAACATTACTTAGCAACAACTAAAAACATCGGTGTTATCAGCGTTGTTCCCAGACTGAAAGTCAAAAACACAGCACTGCACCAGCTACTAAGAAGGCGAAAAAATGACTGCTGTAGCTGAACCCAGGACAGTTACATAATAGATTTCTGGTTATATTAGGCATGTTAAAACCCTACTCCTAAATTCCGTTTTCCTAAAAACAAAAAAAAACCCCAAACCCAAAACAAAAAAAGCCAACAAACAAACAAACCCATAAAAAACCCCCAAACATCAAAACAAAAAACCTCCACCTAACTACACTTGTATTTTGTTTAAAATGAAAATAATTGACCTGAAGGTCAAGTTTAACTTCCTTGGAATAAAATGTTATGGCTTTTCATTGATAGAGACACCAGAATAAGAACCTACTTTGTGTTACAATCAATGAACTTGCCACTCAACCCCTTTAACTGTCTTGTTTTTATTTGTTCTTTTTTCTAGATGTCAGTTTGCTGCAGATGGGTGTAAGTAAATTAGATGTCTTGTACAGAAAGCTTCTCCTCACCAAACTTTTCATAAGAGGATGGGGAAAGCCAGAGGATCTGAAAAGGTGACTTGCTAAAAAATAACAGCATAAACAGTACTTCTTGTTAAAAAAAAAACAAACAACAAACCCCATCCCTTGAAGTATCAGCAATTGTTACTGTCCTGTTTCTAAAAACAAACAAAATTGTTCTGTTTGGAAAATTATTTGTTTCCATATAAATGGAAGGACTGGTTTTAAAGGAAGTCTTTGAGTGATTTGCTACATGTTTGTGTTTTAAAAGGCTCTTCCTGAAAGAATGTATGTGTTCAGTTTGGTTTTTCATTTATGCTTATATAATAACATATTTCAAGCAGCATCTCTGAAAGTGGTTTTTATTTATTTTTTTTTTTTTTAAACCAAAGCTTGCTGAATTTTTGCAGAGGAGTTGTTCTGCTTAACATTAAAAAGGATCTTGCGAGCTTTCTGGAACTTCTTAGTAATGACAATGAGCTTTACAAATGTAAGATATAATCAAAAGTTTCTGTTGTAGCCCAAAGTAATAAACTT
>NW_009913164.1:14439-20746 GCF_000696875.1 Nestor notabilis | reverse complement strand
TGAAGGACGGAAGGAAGGGAGGAAGGAAGGAAGGGAGTTAGCTCTTAATTTTTAAATATTTGCTGATTTTTATTTTTTATATTTGCATGAGATCCATAAGGATACTCACACATGTCAAACAGCAATAAGGAAGCGTTGCTGGTAGTAATAATGGTATTGGCTATTCGTTTTTCATAGAAAGGGAGGGAGCCTCTCACATGAGATCAAAAGCTGTGGGGGAAACGTGAGGCAGGCTTCCTGGCCAGCTGATCTGGGAAGTGGAAGAAGAATTTGTTCTATGTATTGTTCCTGAACGGGAAGGAGATGAGCTGTTCCCCAACAGTTTGGATTCACCTGAAGAAGGAAGAATACCACCTCCTCCCAACTCCTCACGCTGGCTAGTGGGAGGAGGGAGCACCACTCCCTATATGCATGCCAGAAACAGTGTCAGCATTCTTTCTCATTTTTTTTTTTAACTAATTGCTGTCAAGCTCCATTAGAATAAATAATTAAATTTCTTAATCTTCAAGCATTAACTGAGATTAACTGATATTATGGACTACCCTGCCTACATGTAATCTGGAGTTCTGTGTGCACACCCTTGATGTGATGACTGTTGATACCCTAATGCTTCATCCTCGACTCATTGGCAAAGAGTTGAAATTCCTCTAACACATGCAAGATTTAGCCTTCAGTATTCTCCTAACTACAGAGGAAATACATAAATGCAGTATTTTTGGAGAACTGAGTGTCAAACAAAGCATGTCTGCATTTAGTTTATGCCCACACTCATGTTTCATATCTTTACCCTTATTTTCTCAGGAATACTTAATGCACTTGCTGTTCTGTGTAAGAAAAGCAAAGGCAATAGAGCTATTTTTGATGGGGTGATAAACTGGATTTTCTTTCCCTCCTTTTGGTTTGGTTTTCTCTGTGTTGGGAAGGGGAACAGATCATTCCTATTATACTATTGTTCTGTACTTTCCATCCAAATCTGCTCTTTTAGTTGGACAGGTAATGTTGTGTTTATTTACAATCATAAGAACAAGCAAGCTATTCTTAGCATAGAGTATTTAAGGTTGAGAGGGCCATCCTGAGAGCATCTAGTCCAAATGCCTATTCAAAACAAAGCTAACTTCTTAGCTGATTTGAGTCATTTGGCAACTCATTCATTTGATTTAGGAAAAAAAAATCCCTTGTGGATGGAGATTATTTATAGTTTCCCTGGGCAACTTTCCTGGTGTTTAAACACTGTGAATAAAATCTTTTACTCTGTTGCAGTAGGAATTTCCTGTGTTGTAACACACAGCCATTGCCTCTTGTCCTCTCGCTGTAAAACTGTGAGAAGAGTCTTGTTTCGTTTTCTCTGTAAGACTCTGCATCTGTATAAATAGTCTTCACAGCTGCAAGGACGCACTGCTAACTCATGTTCAGTTGGCCATCCACCAGAAACCCTGTGTGTTTTCCTGTAGAGCTGGGAAGTTCCCATCCTCTATCATTGCATGGGGCTGTTCTGTCCTAGGTGCAAGATTCTGCAGTTTAATCATTGAGCTTTAGGATGTTTGTTGACCTGTTCCTCCAGCTTGCCCAGGTGGCGCTTAATAGTAGCCTTACCTTCCAGCTATCAACCTTACCCTCCAGTTTGTGTCATTCAGGAACTTCCCTAAGTCCTGCCTTGAACTTGTTTCCAGCTAGATCTCAGGCCATTGGCAACAATACTTTGGTGTGGGCAGTTGAGCTATGTCTTACTTTGTCTGAAAAATGACATGACTTTTCAACATATCAGGTGTAAAATACTATTTAAGAGCTGTGCAACCATAAGCAATATACCTGAGTTGGTTTGGTTTTGGTTTGTTTTTCTTTTTAACTGAAAAAATGTTCTTGTATACCTACCCTTTGGTAACTGATTAATGTGTAAATGCAAAACTGGCTTCATGAATTTTATTTTCTATGTGGTTTACTTTAGCACCTGAAATTTCATACATCTATCTTCTCTTTTTTTTAGATTAAAAGTTGAATCTTCTCTACTTGTTTCCTTTCAACAGAATATTTGAATTCAGAAAGATTATTGGAAACAGGGAAAAATGCCAGACGCTGGTTTCAAAAGATTACCCAGTGTTCATTGACAAGGTACTTACAAGCAAGACATGATGCAGTTTAACCAAGTTTATTTTCCTGATGATACATAAAGGTGAAATTAACTTAGTACTTACCAGGCTGCTTTTATAGGGTAGAAGAATTGAATCTTAATGTCATGTGAATCTACATTTTCCTAATATCTGAATTAAAACTAGAGGGTGTACACAGGGGATCAGAAATTAAAAGTAGTTCTAAAGTCAGATAAATATACTTCTGGTCAATGCTGTGGAAAACTGAAAGCTTCTAACAGTTTGTTGATTTTATTTTATTTCTTTTTTTTATTGAGCTGCTGTGGATAGAATTGGGAGGCAATGTCAAAAAAGTGAAGTGGGGTTGGAAGGGATGGGAAAATGAGCAGTTATGTTGACTGCTAGTGGAGAATGAAACTGAGAGAATAAAGCAGTGGCTATACAGCTACTGTTGTATTTTTTCCTCAGTAATACAATAGTTGGGGTGTGGGATGTCAGATCTGAAAGCTCAAAAAATATTGAAAACTTAGTGTGTGTTATGAAAGGTATTTAAAATGGGACAGTATTACTCTTTACTCATTAATTAATTTAACAGGTAATTTAATAAAAGCAAAGTTTGAAACAAATGTTTGGACTGTTAATAATGTGTATGCCTATTTGAAACAGACTTCAGCTTTGGGGTTTTTTAAAGTACATTTTTATCCCATGCCAAATTTGTCTGTTTTAAGAGATTGGCTTTCAGAGTAAGTTAAACTCTCTGAAATGTTTGCTATCATCTCATTTTGTCTGCAGGTTGAGGAGCAATCTGACTGTAAAATCCTTGAGGGGCACTTCGTTTCCCCATTGGCTCATTGTGTCCCAGGTATCCTGCCAGTCGAATCTCTCGTAGCAAGGTGAGAGAAATCAAGTGGTATTTCCTTTCTGAAACTAGTACTACAGAGAAATAAGAATGGTCTATAAGTAGTTTTATTGCGAAGCTAATTTATTGTGATACAGAATCTCTGGAAAAGATTTCAAACTAATGTGTTGAAATAGGTTTTTTTTTTGTGCTAATGTGTGGAAATAGATTTTGATCTCAAAAATGAAAATAAATCTTAATTCTTGTGATAGTTTAATCAGTGTGTAAATAAATTAGAAGTCCCCTAGAAAGTACAAACCTTTTTAGTGTAGAAAACCTATTGCACAAAGCTTTGGAATACCTTGGGGTTTTTAAATAATTTTTTTTTCCACCCCGATGAGCGGGATGCTGGAATTGAAGGACAGTAGTTGTTTGTTTTATACGTAGCAGGAGAAGCTGTTTATATGAAAGAAGTCTGTCATATTATATTTGAAGGAACAATTCCAGCTTTCCATATCCACTGAATACAAAAATATTGCATACAAAAGTATCCAGAAAGCTGGATTATCCCTAATAGTCAGAAGAAAAGGGAGCATAATTTCTGTTTCCTTTTCATTTTAAGCTAAACTTTTGTAGTGGATGTTTTTTCCCAAGCTTTGTTTAGTTACTTAAAAACTAAACATAAAAGTTTGTCAGTGCAGGTTTATACTGGCATTGTGAATTTTATCAATATTGCTGGTTGGTGGTTTTATGTGCAGTCAGACATGTAACACTAAGGAATGTCAGAAAAAGTTTGATAGGCAAAGCATTAATTCTCTTTCGCCTCTCCATGGGTTAGAGGAAGAAACTGTCTTTTAACATTGTTGGACTAATTAGTACCATACTGGAAAATGTAGTATACTGATTGTTTCCTTATCTCTGTTCCCTTACATTTTGTAGTCAAATTGTGCTAATTGTTACATTGGACACTATCATTGCAGCTTTGAAGTGCTCTACACATTTCCCTTATGATCGTTGTGCATTGTGTGAATAATTTTTTTGGAAGTGTAGCATATTTGTAGGTAACAGTGCTTCATCTTGGGAGGGAAATACTAGTGGCTCAGAAGTGATTTCCTCCCACCTTCCCCCAGTAGTTAGACTGTAAATAACTTGAGGAGCAGCAGAAGACGTTGAGTAATTGCTGTTGTGTGTAGAATAATTTCATTGTTTGTATGTTGGGGTTTTGATTTACTTTATTTATTTATTTAATTTAAATATATTGCTCATCTTAATCTTCGATTTCAGCTGTTGTGCCTCAGGAGAGAAATAGTAATGCTGCCTAGGAGAGCTAGTCATACTTGTTTAGGCTGCTCCTCATTTGAAGTTCCATTTCTCCAGTCTGCAAAATTTAAATAGTGATGATGAGGTAGTGGTCTTTTTTAGGGACATGATCTTGCAGCTTGGCTCCTTTTCTTGTTTGGGATTTACTCTGTTCTACTTTTGGATTCCTTTCTTTGTCGTATGTGTTTATGTATATGTTGTATGTATTTATATTGCTGAATCTCTGGCAGTTTCCCTGCATGGGTTAGAAAAATACTTTGTCTTTTTTGGTTTTGTTTGAGTAATTTCTGTGGCACAGCTTGTGAATAGATACACTTACTTTGCTAAAATGGGTATTTTTTTCTCATAGATTTCAGTTCATCATACCCAGAAGATGGAACAGCAAGCACAGACCTGCGTGCATTCATTTAGCAGGCACTGGAGATCATGTGAGTATGTAAAATGCAAAATTGATTGTTATTGAGAAATTTAAGATTCAGATTTTATCTTAATATATGTTTGTACATCTTATCTTTAGCACTTCTGGAGGAGACGCACATTAATGGCACGCCCAATGATTAAAGAAGCCTGTATGGCTTCCCTATTGCTAGAAAATCCTTATTATATCCTTCTGTGGAAAGCACCATAGTTATTCCATTCTTGCCAGAAGGTAGAAGACTTGTAACACTGGTATAATATCTACTTTGTGGATTGATTTGCAGTGGACTTCTCAGTGGATCGAAGCAAAGAGGAAAGTACAACCATTGCAGAAACACGTTGTGGAACACAGTTAATACAGTGCAATACTTTTACACCAAGTACTGCTTTTCTGGTTGTTTTTGGAAATGTCTTCTACAGCTTCTTACTGTAGTCGTTAAAGTCCCGGTATGAATCCATGTACTGATCAAAGTACTCTTATGATCCCTTTAGCCATGACAGAATGGAAACTATGCCTTCATTCTACATCATACTGTGTGACTTCTGCATGTGTTGATGACAGGAAAGAAAGTTGCCTCTCCTGCCTTCCCTTCTCAAATGCAACCGTTTGGTACCTCAGGGACTTCTGAGAAACTTCCTGTTACCGTTTAAGATTGGGGTGGATTTTAAAAAAAAGAAAGAGTAAAAGTGAAGTTCTGTCCTGTCATCAACTGATCAATAAGTTCTATAATACTGCTATTCAGTTTTATTAAATAGGATGCCTAGTTACACTTTTTTCCTACCCATATACCTGACAAAAGTAAAATCTTATGTTACAAACTGTGTCATTAAACTACATGTAAGTTCCAGTTAAACACTTGGGATTTCAGTTCCAAATTTTAATTAATCTGTGCTATTTATGTATGTGATTTATTTCATTTTTTTGTTTAATTGCCAGTTTTTATGTAGAAATTTTTTACTTTCTTTAACTTGAGTCTTCTACATGGCTGTAGAAAACCTAAGGATCAATTGTAAGTATTACTATCACATTCACAGATACTATCTTTTTGAAACACCAGCTTTCTTTTTTCCCTTAAGAAGCTCAAAGTAGTGTAAAAACCTTTGATAATTTATTAAGAAAAAAATGTCCCAAGCACGGAGCACTTGTAACCTGCTAATGTGAAATTGTCTACCCTCTGCTAGACTGCTCTGTCATTTCTTGTGTTGAGCTCACAGTGATCAGGGAAGTTTGCACCAGGTGAACTCGCCGTGTAGGGTGAGACGAAGCAAGTTGTGTGAATGCAAGCACCACTTTATTGAGATGTGCTCTATGAAAGTACCAGTTTATTTTCCTGATTCACAACCGTACATGTACAAATGCTGCAATTACAATAGAGACAACTGTGGATAAACTTTGTGCAGATAGTGCATTTTCCTGCTATAATTGCAAAGATTTTGCTTTTCCGAGGTATTTTAAGGATTTGCAGTCAGACATGTAAATAAATGTGGTGTTGCTTGTTTGTTAATCAGTGGAAACTGTGCAATGTTCAGTATTTTACAGGACTTGCTTCCTCAGTTTCTTAAATATGAATTCAGAAGCCTGATTAGGTGGTCCTGGTTTTTTACTTTTCACATTCTCCGAACCACTGGAGTATTAACAGAATTC
>NW_009913164.1:12869-14408 GCF_000696875.1 Nestor notabilis | reverse complement strand
CAGGATATGTGTCTGAGACAAAGCTGTGGTATTAGTCTACCAACCAATATTTCTGAAAGTCCAAATATGAGTTGATGTTTTAATCCTTTTTAATCCTAACTTGGATGTTTAACATGAGTAAGAGATGCATAGAAGTTGATTTATTTTTAAACCTTCCATTTCTGTTAGGACTTGACGTGGAGCACTGTCCCACACTACAGCATTTTAGATTTTCTAGATTTTATTTGGACTGCCTGAATCCAAAAGCTTAAAAAATACTTTAAACGAGAAAAAAAAAAAAAGTGTTCAATTTAAAAATGGTTTCTTTTTCAAAGCAGTTTAAGATTTATATCTGTTTTGGCATAAGAACCACTTCTTTAAAGAAAAAAGTTGGACATTAACCAACTAAGATAATTGTTGTAAAATTGCTTTTTTGATAGGAAAACTGCTTAAAGATGTATTTATTATTGCAGTTAGAAGTGTAAGATTATAGGAAAGTGACAGGAAAGAATGTGTTTTGGAATGCATCCTTTGGTGTTTTTTTTCCAGTTACTGAGGATCTGATGCAGAAGAATAAACTAAATATTTTGGTGAGGATATTTCTGACTCAGTTCTCAGTTGTCCAGCCTGAGGGCTTGGTATATGCATGATGTAGAGGAGGATTCCTTGACAGGGGAGTGCTCGGTCTAATACCCCAACCAACAGTTGTTAATCTTTGATACCAGGTTACAAAGCAGCAGTTGTAGGTTTAGTTAACATGCTGGTGGCAGTGTTTAATAAATACAGCAGCTGGAAGGGGCTGAAGAATCTCATAACAAAGCTGTAGGGAAGAATTACATTAGCTTATAAATACTGGTCTGCAGCAGCGCGGTTCCTTTCTGTGACTTGCACAGTAAGCTTTGTCCTTGTGCTTCAGAGTGTCTCAAATGTGATTGTGTGCTGGCAGAAGCAGCCAGGAGACTTTCGTAACCTGACTGTGTGATACTGAAAATACACAGCTCCCCTCCCCAAATTAGAGGTGTGTTAATTGCTCTGTAGAACACTTTTATCAGGTTTTTCCCCACTTTTTAGAGTGCCTCTGATGGTTCAGCTGAACGGCTTTCTACTTTGTTTGTTTCTTCTGTGTTTTAATGCTTTGCAGTACCCTACATGAATTTCTCAGTACCGTGACAAACTTCCCACTTTACAATTTCAGTCTTACAGTGACACTGATGAGTGCTTCCAAAGCTGACTTACTGATTGGTCTTCAAATGTTGTGTGCAATTTTTCAATGATGTAAAACAGGTAAATAAGAGAAAAAAAAAAAAAGAAAAAGGGGAAAAAAATTGTTTCTGCAAATGAGATGTGTGAGTGTAGTCTAGGACTGTATTGCTTTGATTCCACTTCGAACAGATCTGTTATAGCTTTACAGAACAGAAGATTACTACTAATGAGATTCTAATGTTAGTAATAGCTGTTTCTAGAAGACCAGGCTATCAGTGATATTATGTTAGAAGCTTAGCAGGTGTCTGTTTCTAGTCCTCACTTAAATGAAAATGTACAAGTGCCAGAGAATCTGGA
>NW_009913164.1:368-12838 GCF_000696875.1 Nestor notabilis | reverse complement strand
TATAATCAGGAGGAAAGTTGAGCTCCAGAATTCTCTGGGATTGTAAACAGGCTTTGTATAAAAGTATGTGTAGAATGATGAGAACTGTCAAAATCTAATCTTAGAAAATAAATGCTGTATTTTCCTTTTCTGGGGAGAAAAGACGGTCATGTCTAAAAAACGTCTCGGACCTGTTTGTGATGGGAGGAGCTCTTGTTCTAGAATCGGCAGCTCTTTTGCACTGGCTAGAGAGAGAAGGCTATGGACCACTAGGGATGACTGGAATATCCATGGGAGGACATGTAAGCTTCTATATTTCCTGTTCAGTAATTTTTGTTTTAACTTCTCATTTGATCATTTAGCATATGGAAATAATTTGTTTTATAGTGTTCCCCTCAGAAGTACTTCAAAAGAAACATTTAGAGTCGTGAGACAAAAATTATTGGCAATTCTAATGTGCTGTGGTGCTGAATCCTCATAGAGCCCTTTGTCAGCTATCTTGTGACAGGCTTAATAAGAATATAAGCTATAATTCTGGTATTTTCCACAAGGAGAGGGGGGAGAAATACCTTCTGAGAGAAGGTCTGTACTGATCAATTGATGTTTCTCCTTCTTTTCCTCCATCCTTCTTGTTTAAACTTATGTGTTTGAATGCACTGTGTGAAATTCCTTCTCTTTGTAGGCATGTTGTAATTGAGGTGACTTTTGGTGTCAGTTCTGTTCTCAAGTCATCTTGTTTTCCCTGATTGATCAGAGAAGATTTCTGTGGTGAAGTGAATAAGATTTTGTGTATCACACTGTGCATATTCAAACTAAACCATCAGTGTGTTAGTAAGATGCTTGAACGACTAATCATAGTTAAAATATTGCTGCTTGTGTCTTTTCATATAACCATTGGTCTGTGAGACATAGGTACAAAGCATATTAAAACAACATACCACTGTTTTTCTCTTTGTTTTGGCACTGTGTATTTGTTTGATTCTGTATAAACAAATAAATTGAAGGTAAAAGAGTACTTTTTACCATATTGTGAATTCTATATAAAAATATGTAATAAGTGCCTTTGATTCTAGATGGCTTCACTGGCAGTGACAAACTGGCCTAAACCATTGCCGTTGGTCCCGTGTCTTTCCTGGTCAACAGCTTCTGCAGTCTTTACTACGGTAATTAACATGGTTTTGTTCATATGCTAGAATGTAATCAGATGTGTAATTAAGAAGTTGGCTTGGCCACATTTACCTTTTCGGCTAGGGCATTTCATCACCCTTTGGCCTCTATTAGTGACTAGTGGCAAAACCCACCCTTCCTGCTCAGGATATACAGCACATGATAAGGAAGGTAGCTTGGAGCTACTTCAGTGGGTCATGTACCAAATTAGGGGCTGAGGCTTGTTTGTGGGACAGTGATTAGAGTCCTGCTCTCAATTGTGAGGTGGTGAGGAAGCAAGCCATGAAAACATATTTTCTTCTGTTCCAAGCCTGGCTTAAATAGTTGGGTAACAGTGCTGCTACTACCATGAATGGTATCCTTTTGTCACTACTGCTGCTGAGACAGGTGAATGAAAAGACTGGCTTTGACACCCATCATTGGTTTAGCACAGTCTAGATGTGTGTAAACCCTACATGGGACTGTTTTCTGCCTTCTTTTTCCCCCCTTTGTTGTTTGGTTGGGTTTTTTTAAGGGAGGTAGGTTTCCATGTCATATGTTATAAGAAGTGCTTATGCTTAAATCACAATATATCTAAGAGTTATCTGGAAACCTGAGCAGAATTCCACTGGAAAAATCAAGTCCCAGAGAGGAACAGATCAGTTTTGTGTGTATATCATTGAGAATGATCTCTGGGTTTTACTTGTGTACCAGACACTTGTGTTTATCATCTCAGGGTGTGCTGAGCAAGGCGGTGAACTGGAGAGAGCTAGAGAAACAGTATTTTACACAAACTGTTTATGAAGAAGAAATCATTCAAATGCTTGAGTACTGTGGAGTAAGTAATAGTTTATTTTCGCTATTGGCTAATACTGCTAATCTTACAAATCATGTAACTTCTTTTTACTTCCAGTAAAAGCAGCCAATTGTTAACTAGACCATGTTTGCCTGTTGTTTCCGTATGCCTTTGATAAATTTAATCTTTGAAGGAAAGCCTTCTGAAAACCAGAGTATTTTGTTTGTGCGATGTGTGTTAAGTATAGACCTTGCTACAAGTTTTTTCCCATGATTACATTGAGTGTAATCTGCAACATAAAATTAATTTAATCAGAACATTGACACTGTAGATAACATTTCCCAGTAACTGGCTTTATAGTCTGGAAAACCAATAGCCTGGCGTGTAAATGTTAAAACATGATTTATTGCCCTTTGAAGCAATTGCTTCCAAATATTCAATGCTGTAGAATATTTTAATATGTAGCAACATTAAGTTACTTTTCTAGTTTATTTAGAGTGCTAGGCCTTTCTATTTCTGTTTTTATGGATGATGTTAGCCCTCCCTCAGCTTTACGCTTCTAATGCACAGGCATTTGGGATACCCATGAGGGAGAGCTTTGTAATGAGCTACTTCCTCCTTACAAAATATAGTTTATTGTCTGTGTATTGGTTCTTGCTTTCTTCTTGACTCTTTGACAAGGGTTGAAAGGCTTTTCCCAAGGGGAATTTTGTTGCTTCATGGCTCTTTTAGGTCGGAGTGATAACTTTTTGAGAATTGCTTGTATGTTGCAACAACGTCTTCTAGCCAGTTCTGATAAATAACTTTTCCTAAGATTCTCTGCTCTATGACAGTCCTTTTTCATTTATCTTATGACTGGAGAAGAGGGGCTGGGGTGGAGATAGTTACTTAGGCACTTGCCATTTTAAGTAAAATACACTCCAGGAAGGCTGATGGGGCAGACAGAAATGAAATACTTGACGATGTTCAGCTTGTGTCTTCCTACTGGTTAGAGACAGTAGATTTTTGAGTCCTAAACCTAACATTAGACCTGGTCACGTATGTTTATTGCCCAGAAATTAAGCTGACAGCAAGGTAGAATGAAATTTTCAAGAGATTATAATGATCAGGAATTAATTGAGTGACATGCTGGAAATAACAAGTACTGTGAACAGTGCTGTTTATATATATATATTTTTTTTCCTTTTTATTAATATTGAATTGATCTTAAAAATGAGATTAAACAGCTGGTTCAAAGGGAAAACCCTTAATAAATGACTGGTTGTCTTTGTTTAGACAGATTCCTTCAAGATGGGACAAGACTTTGTTAAAAACTTCCCTGACAGCGTGGACAGTCTGGAGGATGTGGACGTGGCTTCAAGAATGTTCAACCTTGATTCCTCAAGCAAAACTGTATCTAAAGAAGCTGTTCACAGCTTTACCACAAGTAAAAGTACTCTAAGTGCCTCATCAGAAAGACTCTTAGCACAGGATGCTTCTAAAATGCAGTGCATAAATCAAACATTTTCAACCAGTAGCAATAGCAATAAAAACTTAACCAGCTCACAAGAACACAGGATAAATAAAAGGAGAAAAAGTGACACTTTACAGAGAGAATCCTTAAGGTTCATGAAAGGAGTAATGGATGAATGTACCCACGTAGCTAACTTCCCAGGTATGTATTTAGTTGTTTCGATGTGCAGTTTGGAAAACTGAATAAAATATGATGGACGGAAAGGTGTTTTCTTCATTCTCTGTTGTGTAAACCTGCTGGCACCTTAGCTGAAATATGGAAATATCTTGAGAGTTATTCAGTAGCATCTCTTTACCACTCCATTTCCTAATTGTTTTTCTGTTTATTCTTAATGGCCAACTAATGGTAAAGGGAAGTAAAAATTTGCCTTTCAGTACCTTTACTCATTTTTAGCCTGCATTGCTGTTGCTATTTTCAGATATGAGTTAGTGCACATTAGTAGTATTTAACAGAATAAAAAAATGTGTGATGTGAGTAATATCCAGAGCTGGCTAATCTCCTAACACGTTCAAGTAAATCTTGTAAAGCAGAAATCTGTTACTGATTTCAGATAGAAAGTAGCCTAAAAAGGTGAGAACCAAGCTTGGATTAAACAGGTGTGACTGGTAAAAATACATAGAAGTTGCTCTGGGGCTATGCAGCCTAGTTAATGTTGTGTTTCCCAAGGCAGGCATAGAGGGAGCTGTAGCCCAGCAATCCTTAAATCTCATGAACCTGGGTTTCCTTTCGCCCGGGACAAATCCCTTTCGATGGCCCAATTGCAGGCAATGCAAACAAATGATTTCTTCCTGTTGCTTATTGAAAGAGTTTTGCTGGGGTGAAGACTCTCAACATGCCCTAGAAACATACTTTGACTTCAGGCATGTTTCTAACAGAGCTGTCTCTGAATGTCAAAACATTCTTGATACTGAGACTCTGTGCTACCTCATTTTTTGGTTTGTCAGTGCATCTCTTAACTAAAGCATTGGCCTTTCTTGAAACCTAAGAGGATCTGTGATCCCAATCCACTTGTCCTTTGCGTCAGCTGTCTCCCAGGTCTCCCCATGCTTCTGGAGACATTGCATCCCCTGCCAGCGTATCCTTGGAGTATGTCTAGAGAAGAGCTTCAGGAAATCTGCCTAGCAGTCAGATTTCATGGAATATTGAATGGAAAACTAGAATCTGTCTTAGCATTACATATCCTCTATACATGATCTAATACACATGAAAGGAGAGGGTCTGAATTGTTTGTGACTCCTTGTTGTCAAGCATCTTGGCTGGTCACTCTTTTATCATACTACGTATATTCTTTGTGAAGAGAGAGCTGCCCTGTGTTCAACATCGTTTTTGTGTTATTTTTCTCAACATCATTTTGGTGTTATTCCTGTTAGTAATCTGATTAATGCAATTTTGCTTATGAGTAATATCTGTATGTATGTTGGGATTTTTATGCTGTAACTAAAACATGCAGGAAGCAAAAAAAAAAAGAGTGAACACACACTGCACTTCGTCCTCTCATATGAAAAGTTGGCGTTTTTCTTCGTGAGGGAAAAAGATGATACAGAGCTCCTACTCTATTGAATTTCAGATGTCTCCTAGTTCTTTTTGCTGAAAAGATGATCTCGGAGAACTCACCTGATTATCGCAATAGAGTTTTGTTGATAAGATGAGAAGAAAGACAATTCTCATATAATTCTCCAAAGACTTGTGAAATTGTCTGCTCTAAGGAAGGGAAGGGGATTCAGTAGTTTGTTTTTCTACTGATGGCCTCTACTGTAATGTCAGAAAACAGATAAATTCCATTGGAGACTTTAGAAAATATAATTTTATTAAAGCTTAGAATCATTCAAATTTTTTAGAAATAGAGAGCACTTTAAAAACAGAAATCTCAGCTGACGTGTTTCTGTTTCTTACCTTTGATTAATTCAATTTTGATTTGTTTTTTCTTTAGTTCCAGTTGACCCAAGTTTAATCATAGTTGTACAAGCAAAGGAGGACGCATATATTCCTCGAACTGGGGTGCGCAGTCTTCAAGAAATCTGGCCCGGATGTGAAATTAGGTATCTGGATGGAGGTCATGTCAGTGCCTACCTCTTCAAGCAAGGCCTCTTCAGGTAAGGTCAACAGGGAAGTTTAAAAATAATTGAGAGCTTAATCCCTTAATTTTGAGACACAACATTTGTTTTCTAAAAGCGAGTCCATAGTTGCTCTCAAGCAATGAATATCAGATACTGATTTGAAGAACAAGTTATCAGATCTGAAATTATTAAATACTTGTGCTGTTAATTTCAAAATATAAGGAATTAGTAAGGCTGTACGTCATGTTTAGGAGGTCTAAGCAACAACAAAAAGGAATAGCAATATACCGGGTCAAAGGATGCTAACTACTAGCTTGATGCTGTTTAAAACTTCTGAGCCTTATTTGCTCAGAAATTACAAATTATGCACGTCTGTCCTAATCTGTTAACATTTGCACTTGTATTAAAGTTGATGAACAGTCCCACTCATTCCTGAAACATATTTACAGAAGTGAAAGAGAAGGGGAAAAAACTACCTAATATCTCATTCTTAGTGAATGCTGTTTTGAAATGGTGATGATAGCTTTGTAAATATATTTGTAAATATATAGAAATACACAACTTCTATCTGCTCATTCCCAAATTATGCAAATTATCTTTTTTTTCCTCGTTTTAGACAAGCAATTTATGATGCGTTTGACCGCTTTCTTCAGAAATATGCAGTTTGAAAATCTTCATATTGTATTCAAACTGATCTCATCTTCCACTTACTGGAACTCATATTTGGAAAAGAAGCCTCTTGCAACATTGAGTAGATGGTCACTGATTTTGACTGCTTTAGGTAACAACTATCAAAAGTGGTAAAGTACCAGCACTACTTTCATTTCAACCAAATGCCATTCTGACACGCTTGCTTCAGCTTTACCCGTGAAAAACAAACGGCAGTATTTGTTAGTGCATGAACGGTTCATGTACATCATATTTAATCGCGTTGTGTGTTCCTTTAATTGTGAATAAATTCTCAATTGTGTATCAGTTGAAAACAGACCGCTCTAAGGTATTGAAAGAATGTACAATTTGCTGTTGGGCCAAGGTGCTTCCTTGCGCTCAGTGTATTTCTGGTTTGTTCCACATACCTCTTGCTTCCTTGTCCCCTTGCTATCCCTATTGTGTTGTAGAATGGCTTTGCCAGCACTCAGCCTCTTGTGTATGTCACTGATTTTCTCTGTTATGAATTGAAAATGAGCTGTAATAGAAAAGGTAGCAAAAAGACACTTCCAAAATTCAATGCAGAGTGAGAGATATTTTCATTCATGGGTCTATGAGATTTTTCTGCCTCTGAATTAAACGGTGCCATTCTGGAAGAATCATGTAGCAATTTGTTGATCAGTTACACAGGACCGGAATAAGCGAAAATGGAGTGTTTAGTAATTAATTGTTTACATGCAGTCCATTGGGTAACACAAATGTGTTCTTCTAGATTTGTTTTTAGAACACTATAGGAAATTAAAATGTAATATTTTTTATTTAGGAGCAGTGGCACTAGGAGTCTGATTCCAAGCAGTAAACTCAGCAGCAGATTATATGGTGCTATAAAGACCTGTTGGAAATATTTCAACAGAGGTCCTTTTTTAAGCGTACTCAGTGCTGATTTGCAAAATACAGTTTCACAGTAACATTAAACATGCATGTGAGACTAAAGGTTATCAAAACATCCAGGTTAGCTCCTTATTTTTCAACACTGTTTGTTTTTTTTGTTGTTGGATGGAAAATGGAAAAAAAAAAAGTATTATAAATATGTTTAAGAAAATCTAAAGTCTGTTGTTTCCTCTTCTGGGGATCAAAAGTGCCAACAAATTACAGTAGAAAGAAAGGTTGTCATGCATCAGCTGTCACATCTTATTTCATGGTAATCTCCTCTAACATTCTTTTAAAGCTAGTTTGCAGAGAAGTTGCAAACTGAAACACTTCAATATTGATTTTAACATGGTAATGACCAGAGTTGCACAGAAACAAACAGGAAGATCCAGCCATTTCTTGGGGTATGTGACTACTACGCCTTTCAAATCCAAGTACTTCATTGATCTCTGTCGTTAGCATAAGAGTTTTTAATAGGCAGAGTATGAAGCAAACACAACTCAGTTTGCATAAATATATTCTCTTGAATTTAGTCTGGCAGACAGGACTAGTAACTGGGAAGAAGTCATGGTTCACTTGAAGGTCAGATAAGTTCAGGTAAAACTGAAGTGCCACAATTTGTAATAACCCAAATTATTTAACATACAAATTTACTGAAAATGCAGAAGAATTTGCATTCTGTTGGAAGTTAGGTTGCTTCTTTCAAGTGTGATTTCATCATTTCTTTACACATTCTTATGTTTTATATATATTAGGAGCAAGTGTGAAGTGACTAGCACATTTACATATAGTAAAACACAATGTCGGAAGGTTAGAACTCAAATCTAAGTAAGCTTACAAATTTGAAATTGAAGACTTGAATACTATACTAAAAGATTTATGGGGTTTACGTTTTACAAGCTCATTCATCTACTAAGGGTGTTTTACAAGACCATTGTCTGCTGTTCACCAGCTTGTTTAGATCTCACATTGTAAATGTATTTGTGTGCTTTATGTCCTGTTTCTGTTGCAGCCATGAGAAAGGGAGATAACCGGTGGCAAGGGAAAGTGCATGGATAGATGAAAAAGACAGATTTTGTAAGGAGAGGAGTAAGCACAAAAAACATCAACTTTTCTCTGTGCTACAAAAATACAACATGCAAAGTAAATATTTTCAAAGCGCACAATACTAGGAATTACACAACTGATGGGAACTTGACACCCTGAGGTTAGTGTTGTGATGATATTACTAACAAGGTTTCAATGGCCAAAAGGGCATGCAACTCACAGAACCAGATTTATGCTAAGGTGACTCCTGCTTGTGAGAGTGTCTTTTGGGCTAAGTAGTGAGAGACTGGTCTCTGAGAAGAGTGACAAATCAGACTTCGCTATGTGACTGAAGTAATGTTGCCAAATATGAAAGCCCAGTAAGAAGCATTTAAGAAATTTCTCAGGTTAGAATAACAAGAAGGAAAAATGAGCTCTATGATCTATTCCTGCAATTATTAGTCACAGGAAGCTATTAGCTGGTCTGGGAAGGGGAGAATACTGCTGTGTAAATGTTTTTAACCTTTGGAAATTTGACTTTTTAAACCAGATTTTACGATTAAATCCTAAGAAATCATAATTGTTAATCCACTTTGATGTTGAATGAGAATGTGATTTTTAATCCAGCAATTGCATGAGAAAAATGTTGGAATAAGGTTCCTGCACTGAATCCAAAGAGCAGGTAGGCCATCCTGTGTGTCTTGAATTTATTGTAAAACTGGCCTTGATCATTTTTGTTTTAATGTTTTTCAATAAAAATCTTAAAAGAAAAAAAACACTTAGGTGTGATTTCTTTTTGTTTTACTTTCTTACTAACAGGAATTCAGAATGCATCTCACCGTCATCCCGTAATCCGTTTTATTCCTACTAGTACTGTGTAGCACAAGAAGAGTAGTTAATCTACAGTACAGGATAAGCTTCACATAACAAACAGTGATAACTGCTTTCATGGTTTTCTACATGCTGTGCCTAATAAAGAAAACAAGCTTGTATCATCTAATTAAGATACCATTGTCATTCCACATTTGTACTTTTCACTGGCTTCATTATACTGGAATTTCCTGCATTAACTTAAAATCCCTTCTGCTTTTAAAAGGGTCTAAAATCTGTACATCTTCCGGCTTGCTGCTGTGTTCCGAGAAAGGGTGTGTTGTATCACAATGAACTCAGAGCACGGAGTAGGACTGTCCAGCAGTAGCTGAAAAAGTGACCCTTGCTGCTGGTGGTTGCTATTGCAAGGTGGGACAGTGGTGGTCGGGTTTTGGAGTGCTGCTGCTGGAAGACATGTACAGGAAAGGGAGTATCATATGCTAGCTGAAAGGCTGCTTCAAACAGATAGCTGTAAATGTTACTGGCAGCCGCATCTTTGGGGGTCAGTTTTATTTTGGTGCTCAGTAGTGCTGTCTAAAAAGTGAAGGCTGTGGTAACACCTCTGTGTACTAAGACTGACAAAACATGAGGACAAACGGAGTGGGTAGTGCATTTTGTCTACATTTGAAAGGAACGTCTTAGGACAGAGAGGAAGGTTAGGTCTGGTGTGTTACTTGTGAGTAGCTCAGGTAGTTTTAGTGTTTAGTTTACATGTTTCTCTCCTGGCACCTGAGTGCTGATCACCATCTAGAACAGAATGTGTCTAATCATTGTTGAATGGAGCCTTTTGTAATTAGTTTTTTCCTTAACATGAAAAAGATACCCCTCAAAAGTGACTAGTCAGCAACACTTTTTTATTTCTTAGCAAGGATAGATCACTGCAAAAAGGTACCAGTACATGGAAGAATGGAGCCTTGTTGCTTTTTCTTGCAAGAATGTCATATCGTTTCATGACCCATCCCTGGCAGTGTTCAAGGCCAGGTTGGACACAGGGGCTTGGAGCAACCTGCTCTAGTGGAAGGTGTCTCTGCCTGTCATAGGGGGTTGGAACCAGATGAGCTTTAAGGTCCTTTCCAACACAAACCACCTATGATCCTATGTGTATGGATACTTTTTAAGATTAGAAAGTGAAAATCCTTGGAGCCTCAGAATGCTATTTTTGCTTAGTAGCTGCTAACATTTTGAGACAGGGGTTTTTTTGTTTGTTTGTTGGTGTTTTTTTTAATTTATCTTAATTGTTTGTCTTGTGTAACTTTAAAAAAATGTTGATCTTAATTACATTTGGCTGGGCAGGGAAGTTTCTTTATCTTGACCTGTCAGGCTGTCTGTCAGCTTGGCTGTAATGATAAGTTGCACACTATTGAAAGGAGGTTCCTATAGTCTGTAGGCATGTAACTCCTCGTGAAAAACTATGCCATGAGTAAAACACTACTACGTTATGCAATCCTGTAGTTCACAGTGTTTCCTGGTACACTTCTACACAAGGTAAAACATCAACGTTAAAACGTAAAGCAGCTTCTAACGCTTGTTACTCTCTTGGTTGGGGTAGTGTAAATGAGCTGCTTTTCAAACGTGACTGTTTTAAATGCTGTGCCCAGGAAGTCTGACTTGCCCTGCTAGAAAATAACAAGAGGGATGATACAGAGTGGACAAAGAGTTACTGATTAGTTTTGCGCAACTGTTAAAGCTTTTTACACACTCTTCAGGCCCAGTCCATCCAATGAAGTATTCAGTAAGCCTTCTACTACCACAAAGTTAGCAAAACAACTATACATAAAAACTTCCCAAGCTGCCACATTACTAGTCACCTTTACTGTGGTTTTGGGGCTGGTTTTCTTGGTTTGGTTTTTGGGGGTGGGGGGTGGTTTGCCCCAGCATACTTAATCAGTTTCTTGGGTTTTTTCCTGGTCTGTTAAGGTTCCTGCACTGCAGTCCTGCGGTGTTCCTCAAGTCCCAGCTGGCCTACACGTTTGCTTCCTTATCTGCTAACACTTGCACAAGAAAAGGAAACAGGAGGTTAATCCCCTTTTTACCGGCCTCTGTACTTTCAGATCACACTAACCCCTGCTTTACTTCTCAGTCTTACACGGGAAACCATGTAAAAGATGTGAAAGTTGTTTGGAACAGGTAGTGTGGCTGATACTCCTGTTTCCAGGAAAGTAGATGTAAACATATACAGATATTGGCTGTTTTTCCCCAGTCAAAATTATTCACTAAAAACTCTTACAGTAATTTGTCACTGCAGTATGCAATTGGCATGTCTTCGATTAGTAAATTAATTGCATCTGAAAAAAATCAAGTGCCTTGTTGCAAGGAAAAATGCTTCTATGAGTTTGAAGATTTGCTTTAATCATTTACACCTTACTCTCGGTGCAAATTCAAAATGAAGAAAGAATTTGTGTTACTTTTTGTACAAAAAGCACTTAGAAGCAAGTGATTTTTTCCCCCCTTATTTATTAAAAGAGAAATTGCTCACTTATTTTTGATGTTTGAAGCTTAAACCTGCAGTTACAGAAATATGCATTTAAGTATCTATGTGGTTAGCTGATAGTAGCATAAGAATTGTGGTAGATATTTTAATTTCAAGCCCTTACCACAAAAGGTCATTAATTTCCTAGTATCTTGAAGAAAGCAGCAAGCACCTCCGGGATTCTTCTTTGAGGTGGAGTTTGGCCTCCACCAGGTGATGTGGGCTCATCTCACTTCAGTGACTGGCACTCTGCTTGGAAGGGAGGTGTCCACCCGCTGCTTCCAGCACTGTGACAATCTGAAGTGTTTGATGTCACAGAAGATGGCCTCTGTTCTTCGGAGCTGAGAGAGGAAAAGATGTCTGAAGGTGTAATCAAGGAGAATTACCGGAGCAGTAGGAGATTGCAGAAAGGGGTGACGGAGTGCATGGGGCAGTGGCTTTCCTCATCCTGTGACTGTTGTGCTTTATGCGGTGGTGCAGTGGCAGAAGTGCAGAACCTCCTTGTGAATGCAGCAAGGGTGTACAAGTGCTATTGCAAGGTGTGCTAGTGCAAGACGATTTCAGGGAGGTTTTTGGCAGGAAGTGGAAAGGCATAGGACACATAGCGCGATAGCGAAGGTTCCTGTCTTTTGCAGTGCTTAAATGATGGCAATTTCCTCACTACTTGGACATGAGCGTGTTCTTGTGTGCCTGTTGAACATGTTCTCCAGGCTTTGCTACTGGAAGTAATGTACTCATCCTTCTGTGTTTCCTAGTATCATAGAATGGTTTGGGTTGGAAGGGACCTTAAAGATCATCTAGTTCCAACCTTGAGACCCTTGTCGTGTTGTTATAAGTATGGGAAAGACAAGAAATACGTGGTGAGCTTTACGTGGGAGCTCACACCATCCTTGGCTGGGTGTGCTTGCGATGGAGAGCAGGAGCACAGTAGCTTTCATGTTCTGTACTCCCTTCCCTCTTCACAGTGTTTCATTCCAGCCTTCCACCCAAGCAGCCAGCTCCAAAGACAGCTTGATATTAAAACCCAGCAGATTA
>NW_009913164.1:0-300 GCF_000696875.1 Nestor notabilis | reverse complement strand
CCGACTCTACGGAGGCTTCCAAACCCGAGCCATGCCCTCAATTCGCACGCAGCTGTTGGGCGATTTATGTATTTGGCTTTTTAGCGGCGGCGGGTTGCATGGTTTGTGTTTCGAGGCATGAGATAAGCGACTGGGCTCGGGCCTGGGCGCCCTGAGGTGACTTTCCGCTCGGTGCGGCGCGCCGCCCGGGCACCTGAGCGCACTTACTTCTCCTTTCAACCAGCGCAAGCTCTTTCTCGCGGGCCCGCAGCGGGGTGCGCCGCTAATAGCAGCGCTGGAGGTGACGGAGGTGGCGGGGCC
>NW_009913163.1:20634-35403 GCF_000696875.1 Nestor notabilis | reverse complement strand
TCCAAGTTGCCGGCTGGGTTTGAACCACGATTTCATAATTTTAGACTGTCAGTCCTATGCCTGAGTAAGATATTTCTTCAAGCACTCTTAGCAGTGGCTGGCAATTGACCCTTTGAAAACCAGGAGGGAATGTGGACCAAGAAGTACTTTTCCCCTGTATGTTGAATATAATAATAGTTTGTACTACTTGGCTTAGGTGAAACAGGATTCCATGCTTACAGAAGCTTAGTTGCTGAGGCAGCCATAGGAGGGGAAAAAATCAGTTTGCAGTTTAGTTATCATCCTTCACCAACATTTTGTAACGAACTATTTGTATTTGTAACTGAGCGTGTGTGTATGTGCATTATGTATAGTGTGAATCATTACTTTTCAAATTGCATGTGTGTGTGGAGATCTGTCTCTGTATCTTATTTGTAGTAATCAAACTCTTTAATAAAAGCAAGCTGGTCAAGGGAAGTTCAGGTTAGATATTAGGAAAAGGCTCTTTACTGAGAGGGTGGTCAGTCACTGGAACAGGCTTCTGAGGGAAGTGGTCACAGCATAAAGCCTGTCAAGTGTTCAAGTAGCATCTGGACAATGAATTTAATCATATGGTTTAGTTTTAGGTAGCCCTACAGCGAGTTGGACTTGATGATCCTTATGGGTTCCTTCTAACTTGAGACATTCTACAGTCACATGCATCCCTAGGCTTAGATATGACAGCATGTTGCTGGATAGTTCCAGGCTTGAAGACACTTACAGGCAACATGCCAGTAGATTCTTCTGGAAACAGAATCACCAAAGAAAAGAGAAACTAAAAATGGTGGATGCAGTGGGGCCACTATCAAATGGAATAATCTCAGCTAGGCTAATATATGCATTACTCCTTTGACAGGCCTGCAATCAAATAGTAACTCAGATGAGCAGAAAACACTCAGGTAAGAAGATAAACATTCTTATTTGAGGAGATAAATTAGTAGCCAGTAGCTTAATCTGTTCTTCAAATTAACTTCTATTTTTTTGTGAACTGTACTGGTTTAAGTGTTTTTGTTTTGGAAATAACAGCAATGTTAATTTCAAAGCCTTTTCCAAATTTACATATATATATCCTTGTTAAATGTGAGTTCTCATGACAAAGAAAAATAACTTTCTTTTAAAATATCCAAATTCTAAACTTAATATGGCCCTTTAAGATAAACAGAAGTTGTATGTCACTGATAGAATATTTTGGGATGGAAAAATACATTTGTTTTGCAGAACATTGTTTCAAGCAGCAGCAAAAGTGTTTTAAGTGATAGCAGTTAATGTTTTCAAGGGAAAAATGTTATAATTATTTCTATGGAAATGTGATATGTGAAAAGATGGATCTCTCGCTGTGAGGTTTCCTCTACATACAGTCATAGTGATAAAAGTGTGCGCTGTCTTCCCTCATTTTTCTGTATATCTGAATTCTTATCCGAATTTATAAGTTGTTAAAAATTTCAGTGATACTATATTGCCCTGACCAAAGAGACATTGTAATGAGCATAAAAGACTTTGATATAAATGCATATTCTCTTATAAATGAGAAAGGGAGGGAATGGAGTATATTTTTTCTAGAACTAAGTCAGACCTCAGGTCTGAGTCAGGCCTTAAGTCAGCTGGTCCCTTAAAAATCAGTATGGGGTTTGTTTGAGTGAATCACAACCAGAATATGATTAGTACATACCAACAGCTTAATTAAGAGAAAGAGGACTTGAATGCTTTTTGAGAAGCATAAAGGGATTGATTCACAGTATAGTAATATGCTCTGGTTGTAGTACTTGTCATTTTTTTTATCTTAGCTTTTAGCTTTCAGAAGCCATCAAATTTGGGTTCTGGCCTCAAATGAATGCTGAGTATTTAATCTTAACTTTTTCAGTTGTCCTTCCATCTCTGCCTGATTGATGCCTAAAGAACAGAAACATGGGCAGGTCAAGACGAGGAGCCACTGGCTTCATGCATTAAAAGGCAGTTCTGATGCTGGTTGTAAAACAAATCACTCGGAGGTGAAGCAACAGCTTCAGATCTTGCTTATGGGGGTTTCATTGTCTAAGATCTTACTGTATTTCTAGAAAAAATCCAATTTCCTGTGCATCTATGTACAGAGTAGTGAATTTCCCTTTTTATTATGAAATACGTATATGTTTTAATTTACCCTGTGGACTAAAATGCAGGCCTTGAAATAAGTATTTGACCTAAATCTTGTTAGCTAATGGAAGCTTTCTGAACAATTTTTCCTTTACTGGAGATAAATGTTTTAGAGAGAACTTGATATGAAAGGACTATTTTAAAATTGGAAAACTATCTTTAAATTAAATATTGCTTGGTAACTTCAATTATATACATATCATTAATTTTTATTGTAATATGATGGGTTTTGTAGGTCATACCTTTGATTATTTTTTTTTTTTCTTTTGGATAGCTGAAGTTTAGTTTGAAATGTATGATTCAGCAATGGGTTTGGCTGACACAAAGATAAAAATGCAATTATATTTATGCAAAATTATGTAGGTATAACTTTAAAAAATTTTTGCATAAGATACTTAGAGTTTTTACCATCACAATAGACTAAACAATCTGGGACCTTTAGGCTCTGAAGAAGCAACTTTTGCTCTTCTGTGACAGTTACTCAAAACATAGCTCGAGGAGGCCTGCTTTCGCAATTGGACAAGTAGCCCTTGACAGTTCTTCCCTGAAGATTAAATATATAGTACTGACATGAATACAAAATCCATTGTTATTGCTGTGTTAGTTTAAGTACTGACCTACTCTTATCCTTTAGATTAATGAACACCATTACTGCACTTTATTTTGTACCTTAATTAAGTAATGATCTCCAGGGACTAAGTGCTATGTATATAAATCTGCTATCGACCTCAGTGGGAAGGACCAGTACGTACTTCTCTCAAGGCAGAAGCAATGATTAAAAACCAAGAGGAATCAACAGAGACATAGGAACTTAAATTTGATCTTGGTCTGTATACCATTCTCTCCTCTTCAATCTCATTCTTGCCCTGAATGTCTTTTCAGCAAGAATTGTTAAAGGGAAAACATAACGGCAGTTGGAGTTTGCTGTGCTTTCCTAAGCTATTTATGTCGGCCTTAATTTGCTACTGCTGGTGGTGTAGACCATCTGTGTACTAACACCAGTAGACTGGAGTCTTGTTCAGATCTGACGCTTTTGAGGGTTGACAATTGGGAGGGTAAAAGAGAAAACTTGTGGATTGAGATGAAGACAGTTTAGTAGGTAAACCAAAAGCTGTGCTCTCAAGCAAAGCAAAACAAGGGATTCATTCACCACTTCCTATGGTCAGGCAGGTGTTCAGCCATCTCCAGGAAAGTAGGGCTCCATCATGTGTAGTGGTTACTTGGGGTGTAGTGAGAAACAGAAAAAATCTTGACACTGTGGAAGCACTCATCAGCAATAGCTGAAACATTATCTCTGCTTGGTCACAAATCCAAAACACAAAACCACACAAGCTACTATGAAGGAAATTAATTCTGTCCTAGCCAAATCCACTACAGACCACCTACCACTTTTCACAAGTAGAGTGAAGGTTTTCATGCACTTTTTGATGCCATAGTATCTTAGCCACAGTTTCTCATTTTTCTAACTCATAGACAGGAATAGAAAACAGTCCTGAGCTCTTTCACTTTTTTTCTTACATGAGGGTGTATCGCTGACAGATATGGCTTGTATTTGCATGAAAGCATGTATTTATGCAAGAAGTCTGAAAGGCTTGAGGTCATCTAGTTGCTGGCTGAACACTGACAGAAGATGCATTTTATATAATATACCTACAAAAACATTATTCAAAGACAGATGTCCCTTTTGCAACAAGATGTCTAAGAAGCAGAATTTGGGCTACTCTGCTGGTATTGTTGGCTCAGTTCTATTAATGGGATGGTGGGGGTTTTGACTACTCATTCAGACTTGTTCACACACAAATTTCTCTTCAGCACATTGAATGCTGTGTAGTTTTACTTGAAATGTGTTCCTTGTGCAGCAGATTTGCCAGTGTGCATTCTGATCTCTCCCACAAAGTCATCGAGGCACTTTCAGTATTTTGAAGCCCATGGGAGCGTATACAGTTGTCACATGAATGACTTATTTTTGTGCATGAAAATAGAAATAGTTCTCCTTAGCCATTGGATTTCATGCTTTTATTCCTGCTTCTGGCTGTCGTCATAAGCTCTTAGCTTAGTTTCACAACTGGGTGATGTACATTCAGTTTGTTACTATGCCACTTGCACAAACCCAGGCTTTAACACTTTTTCCAACTCTATTGAAAATCATGAGATGATTATCTTGGAGGATAATAAAAGGTAAAAACAGATTTATATGTCTAATATTTTTGTAGAAACAGAGTAAGCAGTTTAATTGCGTTACTTTTATTTGCCAGATAGTGCTTGGCCGATAGTCTTTCAGCGCACTCTAAAAGGCAGGAAAATACACAAATGGTAAAGATGAGAGAAGACCAGGAAGAGCTGAAAAAGCTCAGGAAATACAAAGACTGTGTGTTAAACTAGCACTGATTTAAAAGCAAACAACAAATCTTAGGAAATATGTCTGTCCTTGGGTACTCAGCAGGCTATTACCACTCTGGATAAAGCTCTGAAGATGGTGATATAGTTTCATTTACAAAGAAAGCTCAGTGTTTATTTGGAACAAAACTGAAAACAAGAGTTTATGGAGGGGCAGACGAAAGGAAGAGAAGGATGTTGTTACTTTTACTTTTATAGAGCTTCCATCCCTCATCTCTAAATGGATGTAGTGGAATGGAAAAAGATTAGAGAAGCAGAAGAATGAACAAAAGGCCTTAGAACAATCCCCGTGAAAATAACTTTCAGAATTAGATGAGGGGAAAAAAAAAAACCAACAGTGAAAAGAAACATAAAATTAGACTGTAGAGTAAGGGTAGATAAAAACTGTTCATCATCTCTTCTGAACAAAATAGATGTTGAGGAATCAATTACTGTAATAAGAGGCAGGTTCAAAAGAAGTAACGAAGCCATTTTTTGTGCAACAGATCACAATAGTGAAAATCCTTGTCAAAGTTTATTGTGGATGGGGAGTTTGCATGAGCTTCAACAGGAGGCTGGATAACTGCTAGCAAAATGCTTTCACTGAACATGCTAGACACAAATTAAGCTTGTTTTTAAAAATGGATGAGAGTACTCAAAGTACCATTATCCCATTCTTTACTCTAAGCAACCACTTTTCAGAGGCTGTCAAAGGAAAATGACTGAAATAACTGGACTTTCAGCCCATCTTATGGCAGCTTTTGTTGTCTCAGAATTTTATGCTGAAATGTGTGGGGAAAACGAAGTTAATTTTCTTGGTGGGGTGCGTGGTGTTTTTGTGTGTGTGTGTGTTTAGTGATTTTCAGTTTTTTTTTTTTTTTTCTTTTCAATTTTTTGTATGTTTTTTTGGGTTTTTTGGTTTTTTTTGGTTTTTTTTTTGTTTGTTTTTTCATTTCAAAGGAGGAAAGCAGGCTTATGGTGTGTTTAAAAATTCTATCATCATAATAAAGAAAAGGATGGGTCAGGAGAAGATAATGACATATCATAGAAGACGTTAGTGTGACATCTTACATACACAAGATTTGGTCTAGTTTCTATTATTGCCAGTATTAAAATCTTACAAAAGACCTGCATAACTTTCATTATGATTTTGTACGAGATTTTTTTCTAAAATTAATTATTCTTAAAAGTTACTCATTTCTTCAAATAAATATCCTTGAATTAAAATGAAAAGGAAAGAAAAAAAAAAAGAAAAAGACACCACAAAAAATAACCCCAAACAATCTAGCTGTTCACAAAGAGAAGCAGGGTTGGCTCAGACAAAATGGTATTTTTCAGCGATTTTAATAGATCTCTGTTCTGGAAGCATTGACATTGATTGTGGTGGGAGACAGCACAGAGCTATTAAGAATGTTTACTGCTCTTTAAATCACTGATTACTTTTCTTGAAACTACTAATGATATTCAAATTGTTCAGCAGTGATTTTGAACCACATATCATGAAATTCCTCTGCCAATGTAACTGTGGTTTCACACAGCGTGGGATCGATGAGTGTTCCTGCTTGGCAGGGTGTTCAAATGAGTAGTGTGGCAGGCACTCTTGTGTTCTCATGACAGAGCGCGTTGTATTGACAACCAGCTTCATGTCTCAGAGCAGTGGATCACAGGCCTAGAGTAGCGTGATGGGCTCCAAGTGCCTGCAAGGGGTTCTGTGATGAGGTCAGATGTTGTCAAGGTATGACTGGATAAAACCTAGTGTTGGGCATATTTTGTTCACGATCTCCAGAGTGAAATTAAGAAGCAAGAGAGGTCGAGTACTGCAATCGGTCAGTTTGTTTATTATAAAAAGATGTTGATTATTATAAAAAAGATAGCGATAGGACAAATAAAAATAACCCAAAAAATAGAAAATAAGCCAGAATTCAGAGTGCAGAGAGATGGTCACCACTATGGATCCAGCCGTGTCCCAGGTGTCCGTACTCATCATCTTCAGTGGTGAGTGTCCCCACTGGCAATTACCTTTTTTCCCCTTTTATAATACATTAGGGGGAAGTACCTCTGTTCTTAATGTCACGTGAAGAAAAGGGGGCCTGAAGAAGTTAGATTAAGGGGTGTTAGTGCTGACTATAGGAGGCAAAGAAGTGAGGGGGAAGGGAGGAGTAGGTAAGGATGATAGTGCAGGATATTTCCCCTCTGTCTTGCAGGCTCTTATACATACTGAATTAGGCTAAACCTTGCTAGCTGCAGGAGCTGGGAAAGAAGGAATACTGATTTCATCTCTTGCAGAAATAAGAAAAATGTTTGTCCCCAGCATAAGTTTAGAACTGAAGATGGTGGTGTTTTCAGTCTCAAACATCAGTGTAAGGATGGAAATTTGAGTGTATTCTTTAGCCAGCAGTAATTAATTAGATGGTCATGCAATTGTATACTTTAGGTCATAATGTGAATTGTTATCAGAGAACATTAAGAATTCATAGATAATGAAAGAAATTACTAAATGCTCTGTCTGTGAGGTAAGCAGTGTTCCCTATCAAATATCCTAGCATTATTATATTTATGGAAAACTTCACTTTGTGCATGGAACATCTTCTTGAGAGGATTATTTGGCCCTTGAGTGTACAATTTTCTGATGGTTTTGCATTATTAAACCACCAAGTACAACCCAGCTGCTAACAGCTGAATAGAACAAATTTCTTGGTTTATAAAGTCTGAAATGAATAATTATTCTCAAAGTGCAGTAGACTGTCAGTGTAACATAGGAGACAAATTAATTTGAGATTGATTCTTGAAACTCAAACTTCATAGTCTTTTCTGTTCTGATTCTTCTTTTGTATTCATTATATTTTTTTTTTTTTTATGCATCTGTATATTGTTGGAATTGCCCTCATCACCAAGCATACAAATAATCTTTGGAAAAGGAGTCAGAATAGCTGCATAAAGTACTTATTTCTATAAAGTAAGTCTGTGTCACATAGTGAAGATGCAGTATGCCCAACTTCATATTTATGCAATGATTATGTAGTTACGGTATAAATTAATAACAGAATTATTGCAGTCACTGGGTCATGTAATAGTATAAACAGAAGCTTAAGTATATGAGCTGACCCCTTGAAACATAGAGTGCTCAAGCTCTGAATGACCCTGTATAGCTTTTACAGTGGTCCTTGCTAAGAGGAATCACTTTGTAAATTGCCTTTTGGACAGTTTTCTTCAAACTGTGTTTTTCTGCAATGGTGTTAGTTAGCTAACTTTTTGTTGGTGAAGGTACTTCGTTGGATTTACCGTGGATTGCTAAATCACTGCTTTTCAGCTGCCTACAAGAGAAATTGTTTCAAGTAATTGTATATTGAATTCTAATAACTGAACTTCATCCCCTGTTTTTCATCCATTATGTGAAAACATGAGTTCTTGATTAATATCTTTCCTTTTTTTTTTTTTTTTAATAACAACCCATTACATTATGAATGCTTAAGAGAAAATTTGTCATTTTTGAAAGGTTATGTGTTTCTTTGTTCCACCACAATTTGAAGTAGTCTGATATGAAGCTCAGTCCTTGAACGTTGAAAAGAACTCTGGGTTATGGTACCAAATAAAGAAATTCTTACTCCTTGGAACTTCAACATCATTTTAGTGAAGGTACAGCCTATTTTAATATGATCCCAGGTATTCATGGGTTAGTTTGTTATTTTCATAATTCTTACACTTTTTCTTACTTTTTGGGTAACAAGGAAATGTCTAACTTTTTTCTAGTTTTAAAAATAAAAGGTTTTGTTTGTCACATTAAGGAAAGATATATTACAAAATGTTGCATCCCTTGGAGAGACAATATAGTCTTGCTTGTTATTGCTTAGTATGTGACGATCTTTAATATTTCATAGGTGTTACTGTTCTATATTTAGCTGTCAAGACTTAGACTTACTGTGTCATTTTATTGCTGGCAGCTAACTTGAAACTGAATGTCAAACAGCTTCTTACATTTCTCCAGAATGGGTTCTTAGGCTGGCTTGGATTTAAGATTCAGGTATACAAAAAGGAAATGTGGAAAAAGTTATAATGGACAAGGTAAACTTCTGAAAACACTGCAAAAAAATTGAAATGGTTCCAATTACTTGACTTGGTGTTTTTACTAATCATTAAGATTTTCCACAAGAAAGTATATTAACTTCTATGGCTCTTCAAAAATGTCTTTAGTTGCCATAGAAGATGCTTAGTATGCTGTTTTATTCTAGTGGAAAAATAAAGAAAAAATGCAGCTTTCGTTATTGTCTAGGCAGTATAATTTGTTTTTCATGAGTTACAATCCCGTCCACAAAATCTAATAACTCCTATAATAAACATCGATCTACTATGACATGAAATCACATTCCTAAGTTATACTAAAACTCTTGTTTTGACACTACAGTTTAGTAATAAGTCATACTAGAACCCCTTGTTTGAATTCTGACATAATCTAGAAATACTATATTTCACTGTATAGATTTCATGATAAATGTTCACCTATTTGAGAAAAAGTATTTTACTTTATGCAAAAAGTTCAAATGTAGACATTTACACTGTTTATAGGAAATATTCACAAAAGGGTGCAAGTGAATGCACCTTGGTATTATGCAGTGCCCTGATTTCTTTTTTGTGAGTATGCTAATGTCAATATATCTGAAATCTCCATTGATGGGCTTCTTTCTTCTATTTGTGGGTGGTTGAGGGTTTTTTTGTGTTTTTGTTTTCTTTTATAACTTCTAGTAGATTTAGCTCAGAATTACCCGTTCCATGAACTTTTTTCAATAGAGCTTAACGGCTTCATGGGGAACTCAGTCATGCGGGAACATCCCTCTTGTGGCTGATCAATGCAAGATAATGTTATTTTCAGGTTACTATATCTGATCTTTGTCATAGTGATATATGTAATCTATTTAACTCTTCCACCTGCACAGAGACTAGAATAAATGAATTTGCTTGGGTAGGCTTGACAAACACTTAGGTAATTTTTCTTAATTATTGAGTTTGCCAATATAAATTTAGAACATAATTTGGCATTCCCTTTAGAACTAATTCAAACACATTAAAACCCTCAGGACTAATTATATACTTATATATATATGTGTGTGTGTATGTGTATATATATATATATGTATGTATACACATCTAAAATATATATTGTTATTTATTTATTTTAAAACTTTGGGAATATCGTCAAGTTCCATGGCTATGTCAAGAAACTTTAATGTCTGGAAGCACAGCAGATATTTAAACTATGCCAACGTGCTCCTTTAATTCTTAGTAATGCACTGTACTTCCATGTTCTATAGAAAATATATCACAAGTGACTTGATCTAGAATAAATCAAAGAGGGAAGAAGAGTCCAGGTGATGATTTTCCAGCATGTGTTACTGATGTGACTACTGGATTTTTTTGAAGAATATGTATAAAGACATGCATAATCTGTCTACCTGGATTGATTGATTCTTTTTTTTTTTTTTTCCCTAGATCATTTTTAAACAAGAATTATCCTGCAGCAGCAAAAGATTAGTATTTTGCCTGATTATGAATTTCCATCTGCAACATATTTGATACTTAACCAACCATTCATAAAATGTGAGCACAAAATAAGTAGAATCAGCTCATGCTGACTCAGTACTATGAATTAACTAACAAACATCCTATTGCATAAGTTAGGTCTATTTTTTAGATTCTCTGCTGGTGTTAACCCATAGACTTAGTATAACTCCACAGTTGTGTTTTCTGTATTAACCAGGAAAGGTGGATAGGTCCATGTTGCAGCCTTTGTGAGACTGAAGCATTTTAAAGGGAGATACTAGCAAACAATGAAAGCCAACCTGTGTTTGGAAAGAAGAGTAGCTCATGTACTGGAGAGTTAAACTCCGATAATTGGTATAACAACATCAAATGTCATGCTTAAGATCCACATCAACATTACTTTGAGAAAATACCTATCCAGCTCATCCAGCTGACACTTGTTCCCATGCATTTGTAGTCACTAAATCTTTGCCAAAACTTGTGTTCCATCTTATGTAAATTGCCAGATAAAGTCTAACACTTGCTGACCTCAACAATTCTGAAATATACTTTCATATTTCTGTGAAGATTGATATGTGACTGCACCTGAAAGATTAAAATTCAAAATAATGAGTAATATTTAATTGGAAATAGCTGTTTTTTAAAATGCTAGAATCTAGAGGCTTGGGTTGTTTTTTTTTTTTTTAAGTAATTGAACTGGAGAGTGAAGATAAGATTCACCCTATCTGACTGATATTGGCTAGAAAATGAAGTGGCAATTATGGAAAGTAATTTGAAATTGTTTCATAGGCAATTGAGAAAAACGTTTCTGAAAGGTGACTAATTTTAACTGTTCTGGACACTAGTTTTAGGAAGCAGTCTTCATATGAAACAACACTTCTCTCCAGCTGTGGTGAAAGACTGGTTAATTGCCTCAGATAATCTGATCTTATAATGATTACTGATACAAGAGTGACTTGTAGAGTTTGAAACTGATACAGCCACCATCCCTGGAGATATTTAAAAAGATGTTTACATGTGGTGCTTAGGGACATGGTTTATTGGTGCTCTTAGCAGTACTATGTTTACAGTTGGACTCAATGATCTTGAAGGTCCTTGCAAACCTAACTGATTCTATGATTTACCTGTATCACAGATAAAATTACATAGCTGAGTATAGCTGCTGTGTTATAGCAGTTACAACTATAGCTAGATGTTCTTAAAAACAATCATTTGTATGAGTCTGGTAGAAGGAAAATGTAGCAGCGTATCTCCAAGAAGGGAGATCCTACAATTTGTATGTGCAACCTGTGCTAATGTTTTATCACCCTCAAAGGAATATAATGTTGAAATGGAATTTCCTGATTTCCAGTTTGTGCCTGTTGCCTCTTGTCCTGTCTATAGGAAGCACTAAGAAGAGTTTGGCTCTTCTTTACCTGCCCCCAACAGGCATTTGTCAACTTCCTGGTTCTTTGCAGCATGTCCTCTGGTATGTTTTTGTCTCTGTTGCCCTGGGGAGCTCAGAACTGCATCTCACCAGGGCTGAGCAGTGGGGAAGGATCACTTCCCTCTACCCCGATGCTTTGTCTTATGCATCCCTGAGTGCAGGATTCTGCTGTGTTTGCCACAGAGTCATATTGCTGGTTTATGTTAAGCTTGCCATCTACAAGGACCCCCCCGGTCTTTTTTTGCTGCCATGGCTGTCTCTTCATCAGTCCTGAGGCAGAGGTCATGGCTTTCATTGCTGCTTTTCCATGCTTAGGGTGACTCCCCTCCTCGGTCTCCCAGACCATCTTTTCCAAAGAACTGGTATCCATCCGTGGTAGCGCTTTATGGCGGGGAACTGTCCCACCATGTTGCTGCTGTCCCCATGAGATCCATAACCCTGTAACTTGACTCTAGAAGAGTCTAAAATTAGCAGAATAACAACACAGAAGAATGCCAGGATATCCAAATTGTGTGTGATATGGGAAAGGTAGTGGCGATAATTGCAAGAAAAACAAAAAAATAATTGCTGAAAAAAATCATTTAAGGAAACTAATAAATGCCTTCTTGCAAAGTTATTGCTTGCAGATCTTTTTCATGAATAGTTAGAAGTTTCACTTCGTGACTTCAGAGTTGGAAAATTATAGTGGAGCAAATGTTGGTTACAATGTTTGTTTTGATTTTCCCAGGGTATGGAGAAAATTTGTTATGAACTGCCTGTTTGCATGTGCAAGTAAAGAAGGGGGAAGAGGAGAAGGAGGGGAAAGAAGGCAGGGAAGGACACAACAAGCAGGGGATACTGAAGATGTGCACAAACCCGTTTTATTTGATGGCAACATTGTAGCAGTTGCAACCACCTAATTCAGGTATATCTTTAAACAAATGCTTGTGTTCAGATTCTTACTGGCTGTATCGTAATGTCTTTAACTTCTATTCATGTAATTATTTTACATGGGCATTTGCTACAGGAAAACAAAACAGATTTTGTTCAATGCATCTTAGAATTCATGAAAAGCAAAAGGTCATTTATCTTGATCCCAATTTAGAAAGGCACTATTTTAGTAAAAAAAATAAAAAAATTATTTTCAGAAATTAAGTTCAGTGTGTTATCTGACTGAATTGTTTAGCTTTAGCTTTTTTTGCAGAAGACTTTTTTGGCATTAAGAAAAGATACAATAATGCTAGAAATCACAGTTTGCTCATTGTGCTTTGCTTCCGTTAACAGGAACAGTGCATGTTAGGATTAGTGTTTCAGACTGTTTGCCATTATTTATTTGGAAACTTGTGTTTAGAAGTTAGAGTGTATTTGCATGCTAATAGAAGTCTTTACATTTTTAGTATCTGAAGTCTCCAAAAATAAAAGATGAAAGGTAAGAAAGAATTGGATATTCTGTTGGAGTACAAAGTGACAATAAAATCTGATGTCCTTGTAGACTAACTTTCATTTGAAGATGCGGCCTTAAAAGGTCTTAATTTATACTATGTGTCACATTTTCTGAAGATTTTATTTGGGTGGATTTACAGTTAGTCTTCCTAATCAATATGGCCTTTAGATATCAGAAAGGAGATTAGTCCGCTGGCACCAGATTCAGCCTCCAGAAGACTTATAAATCACTTGAAAGAGAACAATAAAAATAGTTGTAAATTTTGTATTCAATATACTAACTTGGTAGCAAACTCTGGAATTCTAAAATCAAAATCAGCTTGGTTCCATACTATCCATCAGGATATCAGTATTCCATCATCAAGGGGTGAACCAGCAGTTAGCTTCCTAAAAAGTTTCTGTTGTTTTAGAGAGGGCAAAGGAGCTAGAATCAAGTTCCAACCTAGCTGCTTATTTCTGAAAAAGTAATTGACATCAGGCATAAATAGTTCTCCTTTCAAAGTTAATCTAATTTTTGTTACTCAAAGTATCAAATCCAAAACTCTGTGATCGTTTTGGTGGCTTTTTGCAGCACAATTAATCTGTTATTGAATTTAGTAACATTACTAGCATAATCATTTTTATAGGCCTACTGTTGTTTAAGAACATTTTATTCACTCTCATTTTGTGTTTCTAAGTACTAAAAATACAAATTAATTTTCCTTTCACACACTGTCATGGTATGCAATAAAATAAAAAATACTGTTCTGAATATTATTTGGCAACATCTAAGATAAGACTCTTTTGGAGAAAAAGTGATTTTTTTATTTCCCCCACTTCCTGATATCTTCGGTTTTCTCTTCCCACCCCCTCCCTTTTTTTTTTTCCATGTGTCTTGTTGATTTTTAAATGTTGTTTGACATTCTATATCTGTTATTTTAGCAATATCTTAGCAATAGGTCAACTTTCGTGCCACTATAACAATTCCATAATTTATCCTCATTATGTATTCATAGTACTAAATTTCCTGGCATAGCAAACTCTTATAGAGCTACCATGAATCACACCATGTTAGCAGGCTGCATATTTCACTGAAGACAATATTGATCATACTGGCTGAGCAAGGAATTACAGGATTAAGAGTCGCATCCCATGTTTCAGCTACTTTTCTGTGTAAGAGTTTCCTTTTTCCATCCTCTATCCCATTTAACATTCAAACAGCAAACTGATTTTTTGGAATATCTAGCATAGATTGTCTTGGGGGCTTTTTTGTTTTGAGCACTTTATTTTTGAATACTCTTGCTACACCTTTTCTAGCTCTTGAGGAAAGATGAGTACAGCCATTTTTGTCCTTCATTAGAAAATGTAGGTTCATCTTGCAGGCTGCAGCTGAATCCTCATTAAAGCACCATTGAATACAACCCTGAGCAGCAGCACTGGTTGGGAAGACAGGCTCTACTGTTACAGCCTTAGTTTCTGCTCCAACAGCAGTGAGGCAGAATGTGCCAGCTGAACAGTTATCTGCAATGAAACTTGAAAATCCCTCCTAGCATAAACATCTCATTTGTGTATCCAATTGGACAGAGCCTGGATTAACCAGGTTGTACACCACCTGGAATGGTTCTGCAGACCAGGGTATGGCAGATGGCTTTGCAGAAGCACAGAAACCTTCATCTCTGCCTTTAGCACAGCCCTGGCTCTATGATTTCAATGTTGTTTGGAGTAGATAAGAAACCTAGAACACCTATATTTTACCAAGCTCTCTTTCTGCTTCCTCATCTTCAGACTATTAGATAGCAAGGTACACTCTGAGGATGGAGTGGATTAAAAAGAAGTGGATTAAAAAAGAGTAGATGCAGTGTTTACAGTACATAAAATTCTTA